>NW_003206658.1:1465804-1471852 GCF_000006405.1 Perkinsus marinus ATCC 50983 | reverse complement strand
TGATGGTATCTTTAGGCACTTCACCGTTTTCGCCCCCAACTCATTGGAAACAGACATCGATTTTCCTCGGTTGTTTTGCACCAGCAACGAAAGGGGTGCAGTTTGAATGCCAAGTTACGTTGGAGCGAGCAGGTCCGACGTCCCGGCAATACGCTATTACAGTAGAAACGTGAAGGTTGGCCTTACCGAGATGACTACTGTATAAAACGTTCCTCTATAGTGCTACGTGTTGTTGTTGTTGATTAATTCAGCGGGGTGCGGTAGGACAAGTGCCGTTGTTTGAATTTTTTTGGAGCATGCTCAGATTTGACGAGAAGGAAGCTAGCAGGCTCACTGGTATTTGCTGGTGGAGTGGTATTCCTGCGTAACTCTTGTGTGGTCTTATTGTTGTTAGGAGACATCGGCCATGAATGTGGATTTGCATTTTTGCGTCTGCTGAAACCGATGGATTATTATATAGAAAAGTATGGTACATGCTTTTACGGCTTGCAGAAAATGTATTTACTTCTGGAAAAGCAGAGGAATAGGGGACAGGTGGGAATAGGGTTGTTGTTGTTACAGTTGTTGTTCTATTTGGTATCTATTCATGTCCTAGTAATCTAATATATCGAATAGATATATGTGATATTGTTAGTCTACGTTTGTGGATATAGTAATAATATATAAATCTATGGAGATTAAAATAGTTGTCGTTGTATATGTGCCTGTTACTGTTGTATATTTCTCGTTACTGTTGATGTTGTTGTTACTGTTGTATATGTTGTTGTTGTATAAGTTGTATATGTTCTTCTTCTTCTTCTTCTTGTTGTTGTTGTTGTTGTTGTTGATGATGGAAGGGGCCGTTTTTGGTAGGATGGTGCCGGGTTGGCGAATTTGAAGATGAACCCACAGCAGGGACAAAGGTAGTAGTAGTAGTAGTAGTAGTAGTAGTAGTAGTAGTAGTAGTAGTAGTAGTAGTAGTAGTAGTAGTGTTGGAGTAATTGCGAGATGTGGGTGTAGATATATTCATCGAGATAGAGTGTCTGTGACACACGACTCGATAAGGGAGCTATTCAAGAGGGTCATGGAGCAAGCTGAGGGGGCTTTGGAAACGGCTGGCTTGGGAGGGCTTGAGCCTGACCAGATGGATTCGGAAATACTCAAGATGAAGGTAATAGAGCAGTCGAGGGTTACAGTGAGGGGAGTATGCACATGGGTAACGACACGAAGAGAAATGAGGAAAATGTGGAGAGTTGTCGTTGGTTTTTATACACTTATACCTGTGAGAAAGCTCCTGAGGTGAGCTTAGGAAAGCAAGCATATACTTATTCCAACTCATGTGCATCAAGTGGCTGAGATGGGAGTTTACTACCTCGGCAAACTAGTCTGATTATATCTGGTATATTCGTATAACAATACGTTAGCGTCCTACTGCAAGGACGAGGGGGTTTATATCATCCGCGATCTCCCACAATGCAGTGGAGTGTTTTGTTGGGTTCGGTAGGAAGGAGACATTTCCGAATTTGTCAGGTGCCTTATACTGGTGAATGCTTCTTGGGCCATGTTCGCTATGGTGAGGGATAAGGTTCTTCAGGATTGATGAATTTTGTGGCGCGCGGTCATGGTCAGGCACGGACTCTCTGAATAGCTATCGTGAATGCCATCCTGTTATGAGATCATCAAATTGGATGTCGAGGAGTTTGCTGGTGGCTGGAAACTTCAATATTACCAATACGGAGGAGCTCTTCCGTTCTTTGGTGGGCCGAGTTTTTCGGTGAGGTATGAATTTTGTGGCGCGCGGTCAGGTGGAACTGGGTCAGCATCCGGTAGAGTTGTCCGATACTGTAACGCTATTGGAGAAAATTGGGCATTATTTGGATAAGGAGAACAACGATCTGATTGTTAAGTAGGATAGTGACGACATCGGGACTTGGGGAATTTCGTGGCGTGTGCAGGTATAGCGCTGCGGGGCATCCACCGCGGGAGTGTATGAAGCTTGTAGGTGCTAATATTAATCTTATCAAAGTCCTGAGGAAGGCTCTAGACAGGATAGATGGGGGGTCGGTCAGTAGTTGTGTTCAACTGGAGGGCAGGATGTATAGTGTCGGTAGATATGCATTGACTGGTCTCCTTGGGCATGGGGATGCTTTTGTAGTGCGGGACCCTAATGGGATCAGACCAGCTTTCTACTATCATGATGATGAGGTGCGTAGTGGAGTAATCGTAATTCTTCTGTTGTGATGGTCATTGCATATTATAATACCTGGAAACTGCTATCGTAGTACATAGTATATATCACTTTGAATGTACTGTAGTCTACGTTGTTCGTATTAGTATATGGTGATCGATAGAGAGCTATCAGCTATTTATTTAGTTCTCACATCTAATTAGGCTTATTCTGTGGAAGTTTGTTTGTGAAATTATGCGTATTCGAAAAGATATGCACTATTGCCCGTTTGGACTATCAAAATCGAACACACCGTATGTCTCATGTGTTCAAATGTCATAGAGCAGGGATGAGAACTGATCTGAAATCGCAGTCATCTCGGGGTGTCAGAGTTGACACATTTATGAGGAATGTATGAATGAAGTGAATTCTCGTAGGAGTAAGAGCAATGATCGCCCCCCCCCCCGGATGGGTCTTCGCTCGGTCGTTGTATACGGTTGGTGTTTGGTTTCAGATTGTGGTTGTTGCATCTGAGGCACCGCTGATTCGAAGTGTTTTTGGAGTTGATAAGGTTGACTCTGTACCGGCAGGAGCAGCACTTATAGTCAAGGCGTCGGGACAAGTGTCAGTGGAATGTAAGAATTTGAACGAGAAAAATGGAGAACCCGGGCATCGATCCCGGTGCCTCTCGCTTGCTAAGCGAGCGCTCTACCATTTGAGCTAGTCCCCCGGATGAGTTCCGTTCTCGACTTTTGCTGCCGTCAGGTGTACTCCCGGCTGCGCCAAAACTGAGTCAGTGCTCATTTGAAAGGATATATTTTTCGAGAGGGAATGACGCTGACGTGAGGAGCGGCTCTGAGGCTCCAATGTAAGGCGTTGACTCATCGACTCGACCATTCAGGTCTATCGCGAACGGGAGAGGCTTGGACGCTTGCTTGCCACTAGGACACTTGAAAGGGTCGGGTGAGTAGTTGGGTGTTGTGATAACAGAAGTGTGTTATATTCTAGCTCCACTTTGCAAGTCGTTTGTGGGTGTTGGTCGGCTTGGGCATGAGTATGGTTTCAGGGAGGTCGGGGGTACTTTCAAGAACACCGTATTCTCTTTCATCCCGAATACCTCGGAATTCGCTTTCTATGGTATGGTCAAACAGCTTAGAGAGGACCTATACCGAGAACAGAGGAAAGCTATGGAAACGGGCACCAATTTAGGGGTAGGGCCGTTGAGACGAATTGAGTGATAGCAATGGAATGATTGTCTTGTTCGTATTGTAAGTAAACTGAAAATTTGCTGTGTCGAAGGGATTCCATTGCTCGTGCTCATCCACTGTCGCCTCCGACTTGTCTTTGATGTGATCAGGTTATAGACCTTGAAGTTAGGGAGGAGAAGGTGGTGCATAAGGATGCGAAACTTAGTGGGGAATGGATTGGGGATGCGGATTGTAGTTCGCTCTCAGGGACGTTCATCCAGGAGGATTCAAGTCGAAAGGCGATGACGATGCATGCGTATGATGTGCACTATGGCACTGTGAAGGAGGGGGAGGTGCTGGTGGCCTTGGACGACTCTATTGTAATACTGATGAGGGGAGTATCCGGAGTCATCACAGAGTTAGAGGTTCGTTCCGGCTTTTATGGTATCAGGTCCGCGGCAATACATTGAAGAATGCGATTTTGAAGACACTTGAAAGGCTGAGGCCTTCCTCTATCGTTATAGTCTCCTCGGCCCCAATGATATGCTACCCGGATCCTTACGGTGGGGGCATCTTGAGCTCCACTTCGACTGTCCAAAACGGCTTTAATCGATCAGGTATTGACATGGCAAAGTTAGCGGACTTTGTTGCATTCAAAGCGGCGATAGCGTTGTTGAGGAGTCGAGGGAAAGAGGGTATCATAGAGGAGGTTTATGAACAGTGCCTTCAAGACGCGGAGTCAGATGTGAATTATGTGAGCATGGTCTTGGCAATTTCGGGGCGAGCGAGATCTTCAGAGGTGGCATTTGTTCTGTCAGGTGAAGCGGATTTATGAGGATTTTACTCAACGGGAATTGGAGGATAAAATTGCGGAAATAATCCAGCCTGAAAATTGCAAGGCCCGCGTTGAAGTAGTGAGCGGAGCGAAGCGGGAAGGCCAGACTATGGGGCTTAGGTCGTCTTCCAAACTGTGGGGAAACTCCACGAGGCTATACCGGAGCATTTGGGCGACTGGTAGTGGTTGGTGTTGTTGTTGTTCGGGGATTGAGTAGAGCTTGAAGGTACTTTACTGGAAACTACCCAACCTTGGGAGGCGCGGTGGTTTGTAAGAGGGCCTTCACGTTATGGATGGAAGGGCGTGGGGATGAGCGGTGTTATGGTGTATCTTCGGGAGGAGGAACTAATGTGCGGTATCAGGGTTGGACTATATGGTCGCTCTCCTCAGCTGCTGAGCTCATGAGTTCTCTCACTGATCGTAGGAGTTTATAAACGAGTTGGGCTAGGAGTCCACAGGGATCAGCAATAATTTCCACAAATTTGCTCTCAGAATTTTCGTATTGTCACCAACACATGTAGTTGACCATGTGCATAGTTCCCCCCACACTGCACTGTATGGGGTGATGTTGTTGTAGTTGTTGTTGTGTAGGTATTGGTAGTGGGGTCGGGGGGACGGGAGCATGCTTTGGCTACTGCTATTGCGGCTAGTCATAAAGTGAAGAGAGTCTATGTTGCTCCGGGCAATGCAGGGGAGCATGAGAAAATAATGAATGTGATGGGTGTGGGGTTCGAACCGGGGTCGTTGGGTTGAAAGTCGGATGCTTATCGAGTTGGACTAATTCTTTGCAGATACCTGCATCGAATGCCTCGAAGGATGCCATTGTTGCATATTGCCGTAAGAAGCATATCAGTTTGGTGGTGATAGGTCCGGAGCAGCCCTTGGTGGAGGGCGTGGGGGATGTATTGCAAAGTGCAGGGGTAGGGGGGAAGGGCAGTATTGGAATATATGTTGGCTTTCCTAAACTGGGTTTTCGGATGTCCTCAGTAATTATATGAGAATTCGGGTAGAAGTGTAGAGAAACCAATGAGAATTCCCTCGTAATTTTCATATTGTCATCAACACAGTATGTAGTTGACCATGTGCGTATTTTTCGTTCACTCGAGTACTGACAGATCCCAGTATTCGGTCCGACCGCAGCAGCAGCTGAAATTGAAGGCAGCAAGGCTTGGGCGAAGGGCTTCATGAGGAGGCATGACATTCCTACTGCGGAGTTCGTCACAGCAACGACCCTAGAGGAGGGGGAGAAGGCGGTGGAAAAAATATGCAGTAGTGGGGATTGAACCTGGGTCGTTCGCATGAAGGTTTGTATGGTCCAGGTGATGGAGGTGGAGTTGTTGTGAAGGCCTCGGGGTTGGCTGCTGGCAAAGGAGTGATCGTAGTGGATACGGTTGAGCAAGGGAAAGAGGCTCTTCGGGAGATCTTCCGTAAGTCGAAATACATCCATTTCCTCTGCCAGATTCACCCTATGTATTGATCGTGGGGTTACTCTTGGGTGTGCATTGGAGTTTCAGAAGTGGCGTTAAACTTTGTGAAATACGCGGTGATATGCAGTAGTCGTGAAATATGTTTTTCACTAGTGTTACTAGGGGGGTGAAACTCCAGTGTATGTTTTTTCTATCTACCCAGTGATGCGAAATTGACAGTAATTCTCTACTGCGCTTCTCCCAGTCCTAAAAGTTATGGATATGTGTCCGTCCTTTTTCTATCCAGGTCTTTACGGCGGCCCTGTAGTAGTGGAGGAGCTCATGGAGGGTCCAGAAGTTTCTGTTTTCGCCCTCACCAACGGTCGCAATTTTGTTGTCCTGCCACCTGCCAGAGACCACAAGAGAGTGTAAGTTGCATTCAGCAGAGGAGGTCGCTAGAATGCCGCTTTAGTT
>NW_003206658.1:1464465-1465704 GCF_000006405.1 Perkinsus marinus ATCC 50983 | reverse complement strand
TCAGAATTTGGGAGGAAATTTGGGAAAATTGTTGTCGGTTTTTGTACAATTCTACCACCCGAATGTATGCGTAATTTCTTATAATATTCAGCTGAGGAGAGCAAACATATATTTTCGTGACTCTCAGTCCTGTTTCGGAGAAGTTTACTGCAAGTATTTTGGTAGCAGTTGTAAACTGTACGCCTTCAAAGATGCAATGCCGTCTTTTGTACGGCTGTTTGAGTAACCCGTTACTGCAAGGGTTTGTTAGAGTATAAAACTATAGGCGCTTTGATGATCATATGTTTTCAACACATACATTCAAGGTGTAAGATTCTGCATCTAGTAACAACTCTGGTTCACTGTCGTTGTTCAGTCTGCAGTTGAGTAGTAGCGGCTCTGAATGTCTTGTGGGTATAGATTTTGTTCAGCGATTTATTGTGGGTAATTTAGTCACACAATAGGGATATTTTACGCGGGTTGGTAGGATTCTGTGAGATGCTCCTGGGATGTGCAGGTCCAAAAGTGTTGGAGTATAATTGTCGTTTTGGCGATCCAGAGACCCAAGCGTTGTTGCCACTGTTGGTGTCGAACAAGATTGATTGGTAATGGGAAAGTTGCATAAACTGGCAGGCAATTGTCATTCTTAGTTACGACCTCTTCCTCTCGTGTACAGCGGCGGGAAAGCAATTGTCGTCAAAGTTGTCGGCGAGGCTTGACGCAATAAAAGGATCTTCGGTGAGAGTCAGTATTATTGGTTGAATGGATAACATCAGTGTTTGTCATTCGTGAGGTTGTTGGTTCAATCCCTGCCCATGGCGTTTAGGTAACCGTTGTATTGGCCAGCCGTGGGTATCCAGGTGGGTTCACCAAAGGGCATCCCATCAACGGTGTCAACAGGGCGGAATGCGTCCCAGGCGTTCACGTGTACGTATCTTTGCGCACTCGGGAGATTTCCCCCCTCTATCTCGATTGAGCTAGATACTATGCGGGGGCGCAGTTTGATGAGAAGAGAGTAGTAGTGACCAGCGGAGGTCGGGTGTTGTCGGTGACTGCTGGAGGGGAGACTGTGAGGGACGCAGCTGAACGGGCGTAGGGGCATCTTGGCATTAGGAGGGGATATGATGTGCTCGACGTGTGGTATGGAAATATCCATTTAAGATGGTTAATTTCTTTTGCAGGGTTAATGGGTGTTGCTGAAATGTTGTAGGAATGCTCGTGGCTGGCTTACCCCAGCTGAGCTCAATATTTTCCTTACTC
>NW_003206658.1:1462380-1464365 GCF_000006405.1 Perkinsus marinus ATCC 50983 | reverse complement strand
GTGTGGTCAGGTGGTGGTAGGAGCGGAGACGGAGTGGACTCTACTCTCGGATCTGGGGGTGAATCCAATGCTGAAACCATCGGTAAGATGCGTAGTTGGTGAGGATGAGGATGGTGAGGCTTGATGATAAGGTGCTCTCGGGACTGTTCGATGAGGAGTCCTCCCCAAGGTCGAGCCAAGTGTCTGGGGCGGAGTGAGGAGGCGATCGATGCATGAGTTTTTTCGATAAAGTTTCTTATATTATGATATTGAGTTTATGAAGTAAAGAGGGGAAGTGATGATGAGATGGTCACCAACGCCGGGCATGTTTGACGAGTGGTTCTTGGAAGTAGTGGTGGTGATGCGATCGTAATCAGTAGTAGACATTCCTGAGCCCGTGGGAGGCTGTGAGTAGCGAGTTCGCATTGGTATATCTTGATGGGTGTGGTCAGAGTGGGGACCATCCTGGCGATGACCACGCGCCGTGAAATCATGATGGGTGGGAATTTGAAGGTGATTTCATAAAGGATAGTACTGTGTCTGGTGACGGCTCAGAGGATGCTATCGCGATTTCAAACTACTCTGATGTCAAGATGCGGTAGACTAGAGTGATTCTGGGCTGATACGAAGCTAGTCGTTGCTGTTGTGGTAAGACTGATACAATAGGCACCGGGAAGGAAAATATTACTTGACCGTCCTCATACCTAAGATACAGCACTTCCTTATACATGATCAATCGCCTCAAATACCTGAGCAAATTCAAATAGGCCAGCTCGATTAAATATTTCCTCCTTGCGGGTTGATACAACCCCGCGGTCTTTTCCGCTGTGGGGCCGATTCCGATGAAGAGGTATACTATATTGGCCGCATGTCAGTGATAGCAGATGCCTGCTGATGGCGTTCTTCAAATTCGGATGTTTCCAACAGAAGTCCGAGTTTCCTCAAACCCGGCGGAATTACGAAGCGGCAGATCCCCAGAGAATTGTTGTGTTGTCGAGGAGTTCACTTGTGTAACACAAGATATAGTTGTTGAGAAAAGGAGAAGATGATGACTACTTAGAACAACACTTCTCACCATAGTACATATAGCCATAGATAAATAGTGAAAGCGGTTACCATCAGTTACTACAAAGAGGTGATGCATCTTCAGATACCGGAGCATCACCAACGCTTTGCTCGAGCTTGTTGTTGTCGATGTTGGCCTTTGCTGGAGCAAAATGGACATCCGCTGTTACATTAGTATTATTATTACTACAGCTACCAGAAGTACCAACACCATTTAAACTAACAATCACACATGTCTCGTTATCAGTACCGCGGCCTTGGGTCAATCTAGGATTCCTCGAACAGCACTCATCAAGAAGGGCCTCTACGACAGTGTGCAGCTTCTCGCCACTCTTCAACCGACGGCTTATGAAATCGACTACATCTTGAGATGACAATAGTTCAAACACCCCATCACATGCGAGGACCTAAAACTCGACAATATCAGCAAACGAGCCCGGGCGACTATAACCCACCATAAATTCATCTTCATCAGTGATCTCTTCCGTGACGATATCAGGCATAGAAGAGACCTTTTGCTCCTCAGCAGGCAGCTCTTCGGCCCTCTTATACACAAAGTCCCCGAGGGCACGTGAAAGGTTAAGGCCCCAATCTATCCGATGGCATGGTCCCATCGACATCACTTTACCTGGGGGATATCCAAGGTTACCCAGAATAGGAGGATTCAGAATAGGTTACAATTACTACCTCCAGCATTTTCAATTCTTCGTCGTTCACTAGGGCTTTCTGGTTTATGATCATGACTCAGCTCTACAGCTCTGCCACTTCGACAAAGCACCGCTCGGGAATCACCACAGTTCGCCACAGTTATGACCCCATTCCGAATCGCCGCTACTACTGCGGTACTTCCTGTAAAATCAAACATATTTTTCCTCTCGATGCCGCTCATCGCCATCGAAGGATTCCCAATAGGCAAGTGCTTCAAGGCGTTCTCTATTGAA
>NW_003206658.1:1457784-1462280 GCF_000006405.1 Perkinsus marinus ATCC 50983 | reverse complement strand
GTACCCAATTCCATCAAGTACAGCGGAGCGAAGCGCTTCCCGTTTACTACATTTGCATCTGCCCGTGTCGGGACTAGCCATAACTCCGCAGGTCCTGCACGACCACAACCACACAGTGTCGGTAGTGAGAGTGACACCGGGTAGGGAAAGCAAAGCTAGACGGAGACAGCCGAAACCGTAAGCTTTCGAATCAAAGGTTGAATCGAACCTAACATAAACGGCAAAACTCTTCCCCGACGTGAATGTTGCCAGATCAGATTAGGTCGGACACGCGATGAACTATGTCATAATCGATCAAGATACTAATCTGACCAAAAATACACCTCTACTATGCTATCTAGTATGACTACCGTTTATGAACAAAAGCTGAGTAAGGACCGGGTAAAGGCCCTGAAAGTGACATTTGTATGGAACATACAAGAATTATTATTTGATGCAAGTCTTAATCGATCGAGATACTAATAATACCATGAGATGTTATACGTTATACGTCTACGGGAGATGGGTATATGAGAATGTTGTTCATGAAAAGATGCTGTGTTGTTAGCAGAAATTACTGACTTTTATAAACAGTATGCTAATTCTTTCAATCTGCACACTATACTACAGCGAGTAGTGATACAATGAGCCATTATTTGTAAGTTACGATGAGCGCAAAGAGACCGATCTCCACACACTCGCGCGTCAAGGGCGCGCGAGCTCCGCCCCTTCTCCGAGAAGGCCTAGTACCATGTACGATAGAGTTTCACCCGTTTACGTGGAGTGACGTAATACTCTGCGAAGAAGGCGATATCCACGATATGCAGTAATCGTAAAATATATTTTTCACTTGTGTTTTTCATATCACGAGTGAAACTCCAATGTCTTAATCGATCAAGATACTAATCAGACTATGTATAACGTCTTAAACGATTTAAAAAATCATCGAAACCTCCGCATAAGAGTCAAAGAATGCCCACCGATGACCTACTCCTTTGCATATATTTCCTGGAATCTCTTCAGAGGCAATCTGCATCCATTACGCGCCAACAACATCAGCGTATTCCTCAACACTTTTTCAGGTACCACACGTTTACCCTCTCCCCCTACTCCACTGTTACTGCTGCCCGCCTCCACCACTTCGCCCTTCACCGGAACAGAAGCAATACTGCTAGACGGACTACCCACAGGCACCAGCGGACCAGAACCGACAACAGCTCTATCGGTAGCCGTAGCCATAGCACCCTAATAAAAAACACACGAAGTTCCCGACCGCGCGCCACAAAATTCCCCCTCAACTTACACTGTAACTTCCATTACTGTCGCCCAAACCAGCGCTCCCTTCCCCCAACAACGAGTCCAGCGCCAACACTGGCGCCTCCGCACCCTCCGTCATCGGCAGGGCGTTGGCACCAAACTGAGCTTGTATGAGATACAACAAAGCGGGGTCCAGCGAATCCAACGAGCCTGCTTCCGATGACTGCTGGACGCCATCACCAAATGCAGCAGCAACAGCAGCCAGATAGTCGTTCACATACGATCCTCCATCGGGAGAGGGAGACGTCCCCATAAATGATGGAAACATTTCCGACAACAACGGCCGAAATCTATCAACTTCCAAGAGACAATCGATCAGTAGCAGTACCGTCACAAACTCAATACGTCTCCGATCAGACGAGCTACCTCCATAACCACCGCCAATAATGATGAAAACGAATATTTGCACGCATGCGCAAAGATACGCCCTCAACATACCGTCTCTGAGCTCTTTTTTTGGATCTACTATATTTTTTTCTCTTCTGGCAGACTCCAGCCGATCGAGAATCAACCCAACCAACCTAAAAAACAATAAAAATTCATCTTTGCGAATTCACCACAATTTTCCTATTACTTCGAGCCTCCCACAAACGGCTGCTATTCGCCTCCGCCTTCCTCGCCGTTCCTCCCCGGAAAAAGGTAATCGCAGAGCCGACTTTTCTGCACGTTTTTAACTTTACCTAAAACACAATAGAATTCAAACCGTCAGTCAATACCAAATCTGATGACATTTCCACTCTTAAAAACGATGCGTTCGAAGACATGATGAAGATGAACGAAATACATAAATTGCCGAATACCATATCCATAGAAGTCAATGGCCTCCTGCGTCAAAAATAACGCACAGAAAATTTACGAAAGTTTTATGCTGGAAATTCAGGTCGCATCCAAATTTTTGTGGAAACATGATTATACACGAAGTCTCACTTGGAAGTCAAACGAAAAACGATTATCAACCTTCACACGTCGGAGAGATGAACATAACCCCCAGAGAAATGATCTGTAGTATTCGCTTTACTACAGTGCGGCGAAAGCTACGAAGCTCCACAAGAAGACATCCAACTTTTTGACAACAACTCTATCGAAAAATGAAATAACCATTTCACATGAGAAATGCTCACCCGATGTTCTCACTCACCATCAGCGCCTTGCATCATCCTGCAGTCCCCTGCAGTCTGGTCTCCAATTCCTCCATGGTTGTAGTAGCACGATTCGCCAAAGGGGCAGTCCTCCTTCATACGATAGAATTTACACGGGATCCTCGACAGAGCCTTCTTATAACCCTCCACTTCTCGCAGCTTCTCGTCACCATGCACCAACCATCGGTCACACGGCACGATCAAAAAGCTCTCCACCCGACAAAGAGGGCACAGCCGAAGATTCTCTCGATCTTGAGTGTCTTTCTGATCACGCCATTCTCTAATGCACTCGAGGCAAAACGGATGGTCGCAGTTCTCGAGCAGACCAAAGCGTTTACCGCTAGCAACAACATCATCATCGCAGATGGCACAGAGGACGTTTCTGGTCGCAAGACGTGCCTGGGAGGAAGAACAAATATGATATACGACAATGCTGTGAAATTCAACAAGAACAAAAAAGAAAAAAATCCAAATTTCTGGATTTTCCAGAGTACCCTCGATTTGGACTGTAAGACAAAAACAAAGATGCTGAGTGCAATGACATTTCGAAACGCTGAAAAATATTCGTCATTGAAACTACCTGATGCTTGTTGTGCTTTTCCTCCCAAAGTGGGTCGGCTCTCGGACTCTCTCCATCGTGGACGTGCAGATTTCGACAAGCCTCGCCGAACTTGCACAGTCCAGTCTGATAGAACCTGCATACTCCCACACCGTGCACGCCAGAGTAAACATCTTCCTCCGGAGGGTAACCATAGCCGAAAATGGGCGTGTTCGCGGCTGAGTCGTAGAGGTTAGGACCAGCGTAATAGCTCGAGGCACAGCACATGGAGTCGTCACGGATCCAAACGCCCGAGCCGTCGGACTCTGAGGAGCGTGTTGGGGAGTAGACCGCGGGCTGATGATGATGATAGCGGTACGGCGGGTAGCGCTGATGAGGATGACCCCAAGCGGACTGGGGTGGAGGGGGAGGGGGATCGGATGAGGCAACTTCAGTCCAATACATTAGAACGGATAACAATTGGCTGATGGTCGATCATCGATTTACCCGTCATGTTCCCTACTTGGACCTATTCTGTATCTTATGAGGTCAACCTAAAGATATTCGCGGATTCCACCTGAGCAAAACTGCGTGCGCGAGCGTGACGGGAAGTCACCCTTTCTAGCACTGCCCGAACAAACTATGAAACGGTCATGCACGGGGAACTTGAAATCTTGCGAGTCTTGCATTTCCTCAACGCGACATGCGACAATTGAATTGACTTTTTCTGATTGGATTTAGAACGTTGACTTCGATCCTGAGTGTCATCTGAGGCGCCTCGTGGATCTTCCTATGAGGAATTTGTCACTGCGCCACGAAAATGTAGACGGAACTTATAAGAAGAAAATTATCAGGTACCGTTGGGATTCATATTTCAATTTTCGAATGCGATGACGACCGTATTTACTAAGAGTGATACTATCGGGAAGTGTGTGGGGAAAAATGCACATGGTCAACTACATGTGTTGGTGACAATATGAAAATTCTGAAGTTCTTATTAGTTTCTGTGCACTTCTACCCGAAATCTAAATTTCTATAATTAGTGAGGAAACTGCTAAGGTCAGCTAAGGAAAGCGATCATATATTCCAACACCGCGCCCGGGTTCGAACCTGCGCGCATTTCCAAGTCTCAGTTTCATGTCAATGCCCTCATCCAACTCAGCCGAAGGACGGCTGACGAGTGTTGAAGGCCACAATAGCAGAGGTAGTGTGAAATCTTGGGGATACGGAATATGCCTTTTCGCAGACTGGAAATCGATCCGTATAGGAGTCTAACATGTGCTCGCACATGTGCTCGAATATTGAAAAATTTCAGGAAAAAATTCTCGGAAAAAATGACAATCGTCGGGCTCAGTAAAATATTTTTTCCAGATATCCTTTTGCATCGGAATTTTTTGTTGGAAAAATTGTCCTTGTCTCTGCCGTATATAAAATCAATGAATAGATAGACCGTTTGAGCATCTTTGCAGAAAATTGAAGTCGTGAAGTTGCATAAAATACATCTTAGGGGTTTCTCACGATCT
>NW_003206658.1:1456749-1457684 GCF_000006405.1 Perkinsus marinus ATCC 50983 | reverse complement strand
CCTTTTGATTGACTCGTTTATCATCACGTCGAGGAGTGTTGTCCTTAGGAGGAGATGACCTCTCCCAAGATACTTCCGTCCCACTTACTTTCCTCTCGGAAAATATGCACATGCTCAATCAAGTGTGTTGCTCATAGTATGGAGGTTCTGGGAAATTTTTGAGAAATTTTTGGGAAAATTTCGGAAAATCCTTGTTGGTTTCTGCACACTTCTACGCGATTCTGTATGAATAATGAAAATTTTCAAGTGTTTCCCAAAAAAATGTTTTCAGAATTTTCATATTGTCATCAGCGCACGTTTTTGACCATGTGCATATTTTCCAACATTGAATATTAGTATCAAAACATGTTGTTTAGAAATTTATTTTCCCGGGAAGTTTTTTTCGGTAGCATCGGCGAGTGAATAAATAAATTTTCATTGAATTTTATCGGGGAAAAATTTGTCCTCGGAATTTTCTCACCATTACGCCGATTTCCCATCATGGAATCAACGATCAACGAGTCGTGATCTTTGCTGTACAAATCTGTTCCGGATCGGAAAACTGGATTCGTAAGAGTGAAATTATCAAGTTTGAAAAACTCCGCTCCGCTGTGAATTTGTTGTTGTTATTGTTGTTTTCAGAGGTTGATGGATATCGAACGATTGTTAGAAAGAGCACGACAGGAAGGCTCCATCGGGTATCCTGAGGATAATAAATATCTTTTGGAAGATGTTGAGCATGCTCAAGAAACGGTAAGATATGTTGTTCGCCCGCACTGCGAAGAATTGAGGTGTTGTTGGAATTCATGAGGATTTTGTCGCGCGCCACGAAATTACAGACAGTCAGGAGTAGTAGGTGCTACGTTGATGCCTAAAATGTTCAACAGATTTGTCGCGTGCCACGAAATTATGAGAAACCAGTGAGGTAGAGAAAATAGATGTTGAAGTGTCTCTGT
>NW_003206658.1:1455295-1456649 GCF_000006405.1 Perkinsus marinus ATCC 50983 | reverse complement strand
GGAATAAATAACGCATTTTTATTCTTAGATTCTTGAGTGGATCAGAGAAGTCATCCCTCCGACGCAATCCACAGCTTCGGCCAATCCGTTCAGTGCTCGATTGAGACGTTCATTTTACGCAGTGAAACCCGGTAGGTCTCCGGTTCGAATCTCAGCTATGGCATTTTTTCCAGCATTTTTTTACATGCTCATGGGGAATTCATCATTGCGAGAGTTTCCTAGTGGGAATTTACTATTGGTGAATGGTCTTCCATTTGTCTACTTTTGCCGAACTTAGTTTGCAAAATTCTCAGTGGTGTGGAGCGTGTTTTCGGGATTTTCCCGAGGTCTGTGGAAGGCTTCGGAAAAATTTGCTGCCGTTTTGATGCATAGGGCTTGAACGAAAACGTTTTAAGTGGTATAAATAATATCGCAGTTTTCGGCTGTTGTGTGGAACGATTTATGGTTGCTCGAATGATAGTCGTTGTTGAGAAAATGGATTTTTTTGGAGTATGTGAGGGAACGTATACCCTCCTTTTTTGGTGACACGAGTGGTGACACAGGAAAAGTAGTCCGAATGGAAAAGCAACTGAGAGCTGAAACACTCTGCATTTGGAACCCGTCAGAAAAAGATGTGAATATCTGTGAACTTTGGTGATACAGAAACGCGCCCGAAAAATATATATCGAAGTTATTTCGAGTTCATTTTTTATGCGGAGCACTTACTAGAATTCCACAATTGAGCCTGAGCTTAGCACAAGTCGTGGATAAGTTGGACCTAATCTGTATCTTATATGAGTGAACCTCAGGATATCTTTGATCAGATAGCGGCTGGTTGGACGAGCTTGGCACTTCAGCGAATTCTTTGTTGAAGTCGGTCGGTCGGGATTATTTCCTGGACGCAAATCAGCTGGAGAAAACCCTTCATGAGAATAGCGTGAGTTGAGCCGAAATAATTTCGTGGCGCGTGACGTTTTTCTCTCCTCGTTTAGTCCACAAGTTTGTCGGCGTTCATGTTGATCGGTTTCAGCACGATGAATCGCCTAATGGGACCTGGTCTCCACGCGCCAAGTAAGTGCTGGAGTACCTCACACATAATCGTTCCGATTTGGGAATATTTTACATAATCGTCCAGTTATCGGTCGTATTCGATTAAATTACTGTTTGGAATTTCGTGGCCTGTGATGGCATTGGACTGTCGGAATATCTTAGAATATATCGATGTGCCGAATTTCGTGGCGCGTGACGGTTTTTTTTGTTTTGTCTCAGTGGGAGAAGCTCCATCAGCATCATCAGTGCCGCCATCTGGCGTTATTTGTTTGCAGAAGTTCTTGACTTTATTCGACCAGCTATATCTACCAAATCCATTTCACAA
>NW_003206658.1:1449397-1455195 GCF_000006405.1 Perkinsus marinus ATCC 50983 | reverse complement strand
AATATCGCGTTTTCACCGAGTTTTACGCCGCTTCACGTAAAACGGGTCGTGATACTCCATCTATCCAATGCGGTTACTCCGTGTATAATATCGTTAATATATATATTATTATAATATATAGGTCATTAGCGTGTAGTCTATGGAGGCAGTCACGCACATGTGTATGCGTGCACCTCATTAGCTATACGGTGGTTCACCTTGCCTCTCTCTTTCCTTCTCCTCTCCGTATGTCGAGTTCAGAGACACATCACGTCATAGGACAGATGGTTTAATATATAAATAACATGTCATTGTATTATAAATATGTACTATGTTGGTGAATCCATAGAATGCTCGGTACTTAATCCTGAGAATTTCAGCGATTATACGACGATAAAATAAAATAAAATTATCATTATGTTGAGTATTAGGAGTATTGTCGTTCTCTTTTAGATACAACGACAAATCGGTTCTCCAGAATTTCCATGCGGCGACTACGTTTGAGGCACTAGAAGCGAACCCGACCTGTGATCCGACTCAATGGCTTTACCAGTGAGCTATTCTATTACTTTTTTCCGAGCGTAAATTTAGGATTTTTTTCTTAACTGTATAAATTTTTCGATATTTGAGTGGCAGCTTTCGTTGATTAGACTAGTTGCGAATTAGTCTCGAGGAAATTATAATTCATCTAAAAATTTTTTCCAGTTTTTTTCGTCATTTTCGGATTTTTTTCTTTTCTTAGGAGCGAAAAAGAACGTTTCCGGAAGATAGTCATCGATTGCATTATGTCGTTGGACCCGGCTGGTCATTTCAGAAGAGTGGAGGAACTCGAGGTGGGGAGCGTTGAGGAAATCCAAGTCGGCGTAAGATTGCAAGATTCTATTGTAGGATTCGACGACGCGACCTATAAATCTTCTGCGTGCGGTGATTCGAGCGGCCGATATGGGCTTCACGGCGATGCCGTGGGATTCGCATTATGCGAGCGTTGAGAGACTCAGTGAGGAACGTGGAAATTCTTTGTTGTTTTTCGCTCCGCTGTCTTTTTGTGACATGTTTTTCGGGCAGTTTCGGAGTATGTCTCTCAAGGAGACGACGAATGGGCGATGGGGATACCAGTGAGCTTATACTGCGACTCAGCTACTTTGGACGTCCCTGGCATGCAGTTGGGGTTCATCGAATTAAGTAAGTTTCGCTGCTGGGATTCGATCCGGGGACCTTTCGGTGTGAAGTCTGACTATTTTCCCATCTTAGGTACACTTCCTCTGTTTGCTGCTATTCAGAAGCGTATCGACGAACACAACTCGATGGCTAGTGGACGGATTGAGAAAGTAAATTCACAGTCTCGTTCGTGTCATGGGAGTGGTTTGGAATTTTATGAGATGAGTAAATTTTTTTTCTGGGTATTAATCAATCGCTCTCAAAATCGGAAAAAATCTTCATAACTTTTTTTCTGTTTTTTTCCTAAACTATGCCAAATTTTACCGTGGCGAAAACACTCTCTGTTTATTATTCATCGTCATTTTTAGAGTGGAAATTTCTATTGTTGAAATATACGAGTTTATGTGAGAGCTTACCGATTTTTTCCGCTGAAATTTGGAGGACGTTCTGAAAAGAAAGTAGATCTTGGAGCTCTGCGGCTGACTGGATTGATTCTCCGGAATTTTTTACCCACGTTTTAGGTTCTCTGTCAAATTGAGTCCAATCGACAACGGTGGGAAGAGCTCGTCGATACTCGAAATCGTTTCCAATCGGGGGACAGCGATGATGATGATGATGGCGATAATGATGGTTTTGTCATCGCAAACTTCCCTAAGAGAGTTATCAGTATGTAAATTTGAGTTTGTTTTGATCCTTAGTCGGTCGAATTTTGTCACTGCGCCATGAAATTAGGTGCGACGCGAGTTGTTGCGTCCACAAACAGGGTACCTTCTCGCAATGTCAATTGCACACGTATTCTACTGTTCATTTTTCTGTAACAAATTTACGACGTTTTAGCGGTGGGAGACAATTGTTTGGTTGGAGTATAACAAGGGAAAATATCGGCTGAGGAAATTTATTTTTTTTTCAGTGGGAAGTTTGGGAGATTTTGGTATGGGGTGATTTTTATGCTATGCTTGTATTCTCTTAGGGCGAGTAAGGGACTGAAAAATTTCACGGAAATCCAGGATTTTGAGGAATTCTCGGAAATTTTCCTTTTAAGGGGAAAAAATTTCGCGAATTTTTCCCATTGTGAAGGGTATTTTTTCCGTAAAAAATTTTTTCGGGCGGTAGAACGATCGAATATATCCTCGGAAAGTTCATTTCGGTATGTCTTCTGATACCGGCATCTCCTCCTCGACTACAGCCAGTGGATCGCCGCCAATTGAATCGAAGGTCGTGGGAGAGGCGTTACGGTTGAGTCATATTGCTAACGACGATAAGGTGGGTGGCTGTCACCCTGGTGATACCCGGTTCGATCCCTGCACTTGTCGATTTTGATATCCGGACATTTCGTGGCGCAGTGACGGTTATGTTGTGGATGCTTAGGTTCTGGAAAACCTGTGTGCATTCTTGCCATCAGCTGTAATGAAATTGCAAAGGCTGAGTAAAATCTTCCACTGGAGGTTGGACTCAGAAAGGGTTGGAAAGATACTCTCGAAAGTGGCTACTGAGGTCAGCTGGAACTGTTTTTGACTTTTTTAGATTTTCGTAGAAGAATTATTTCCTCAATGATTAGTTTTTGATGGAAAATTCCAAAAATTATCGGGAAAAATAGAAAAAAAGGAAATTTTTCGTTCTGTTTTTCCGGTATTATATTTTTATGAAACTGCGATCTTGCTGTGTCTCAACGCCATGGTTAATCGTTCGCTTCAGTTGAATATTCTGTCTCTGGACCCGTTTCGGGTAGCGGCGTGTGGTATGGTGGATTTGCTGTGGTTGCTGATAGTGACCAGTGATATCGACGTTAGGAGTTGTCGAGATGACGAAGGAGGTGATTTTTTCCGGAAATGTGAAAAATTTACCCATCAATAAACTTGGTGATTTAGGTACACTGTTGCAGCGAGCGACTCGGTCGGGCAATTTGCCGACGATGATGGTGTTGTTGGAAAGAGGGTGCAACGTCAATGCTAAAGGATCGGTGAGTGTTGATTTCAAATGGCGGAGCGAAGCGTTTTTTGTTTGCAATTTTCGCAGTGGTACCAGCAATACAGCATATGAAAAACGCAATTAACTAGAAACAATCGGGGCTCTGGTGTCGAACTGGTGTGAGAACACATGTACGTGGTCAGCTGCATGTGCTGGTGAAAAATTTGAAAATTTCGGGGAAATTTTGGGAATTTTTTGTTGATTTCTGTACACTGCTATCAAAACGTGTATGTGAACTCTTATAGTTGCTGAGGAAACTCCGGAACTGAGGGGGAGGGAGCAAACCTATGTTAAGATTGAATTCGCAGGGATGGTTGGAGCTTTCCTCGTTTTAGTCGGGTTATACGCCACTTCACGAGGCATGTTACTTGGTAGAAAAACCAGCAGTGTGCGATCTACTGCTAACACGGGGGGCAAATGTTGACGCTATTTCTACGAATGGTTCTACGCCACTCTTCGTGGCCTGTCGAGAGCCTAGGGGTGCTGCTGTGGCTGCGACGTTGCTGAGGTGAGAAACTCTCGATTTGACGGCATATGCTGGATGATAAGATGAAGGCGTTTAGGGAATTCTAAATACGAATTTCAAATTTCGGAATGTATGGAAAATATTGAAAAAGTGAAAAAAAGGAAAATTTTGTGAAATAGATATAGTACATTCTGAGCGTAGTGGTGCGGTTATTTGAGATCATATAATTAACCTTCATAGAAAAAATAACATTTTTTTACACATTTTCATGTTAACTTTGCGCGTATTGGTATGTCGTTGTGAAGGATTGTGTTATGGTAGGTATGGCGCGCATCCTGATGATGGTGGTGATAAGGGGTGGACGCCCTTGTTTGTGGCAGCATTGACAGGCCAGGAGGATACTGTTGCTTTGTTGTTGTCATATAGTGCATGCATAAACGAGGTCAAATTGCGTGTCTATGCTGCTGGTCGTGGGATTTCGTGGCGCGTGACGATTTCAGGTGAATCCTGTGGATGGTCGAACGCCCCTGCACGCGGCTGCTGAGGTTGCGGCGATTGATGTGGTGGAGATCCTCTTGAGGCATGGTGCTGATGTGCATGCTACGGATGTTGTAGGAATGGATGCCAAATTTACTTTTGGAGGAATTTTCCCGCGCGCGCCACGAAATTGCAGAATTTTCTCTCAGCATGGGAAGACGCCGGCTGAAACGGTTGGTGTCGGGTTGGGCCCCGAGGTTTTGGCACAGCTTCATGAGGAAGGGCTATTGACTGAAGGGGATATGGTCGATGATGAGGAGCTGATGAGGTTGATGATAGAACATCCTAGGGCGAAGGCTGTTCGAGAGGTGAGGTCCCGGGTTCGATCCCTGGTGGGCGCTTTTTGGAGGAGAAATTTTCGAGAGAATTTTTTGCTCAGTTTACGGTAGAGTCATTTGTGTGGAGTTTCCGAGTAGAAACAATTTTCGAGAGTTTTGCATTTTTAATCGAATTTGGTATCATTTGAATTTTCCGAGTGATTTTTGAATATACTCATTGAGAATATGCTCACTAGTGTCGGAGAAATATATGTTGACTTTCCTCAGCTGCTGAGTTCAGGAGTTTCCTTGCTAGTTATAGAAGTTTACATACGAATTCGGGTACACAAACTGATGAGAATTTCCCAAAATTTCCTTGTAATTTCTCACCAACACATTTAGTTGATTATGTGGATATTTTCTCATTCCAAGTGTTATCTTGCAATCTTGCATTTCCTCAACGCTGGTTGTAGATGCTCGACATGGCTGCTTCGTCCGAGAGGGTGGTGGTAGAAGCCATTGAAGGGTTCGCAGTAGAGGAAACTGTCGGGGAGGGGACCCCTGGGGTCGACGCGCTGGTGAAGAATTCAAACTTGGCCTCGGCATATGATGTGATGGTTGGGAGGATCTTGCAGCGGGGACAGTCATTGTGGGACGAGGTGGGCATTTGGGAGAGGAGTGGTATGAGTTTCGGAGGGGTTATAATATGGGATATATTATTCGGGTGGAAGGTAGATAACAGCAGTTTATAATCGCCGATGGTGAAGTACGAACGTTTTGGAGGAGAAATTCTGAGGATTCCGTTTGGAACTTCCGGAATAGGAGATTCCTGAAGCCAGTGGAGGGAGGGTTTGAAAATCGCCATGGGCGTTTTATCGTGTGCGAAAAAATCCGGGATTTTTTCGAGAGATTTCATCGCCAGTGGGTATCGAACCTGCGTGTTTCCGTAGGAAGTCGACGAGAGTAACTCCCAGGCTAACGAGGCGGTGTTACTCAGCTCGTATAGTGCTACACCGAGCCAGCGTTATGGTGGAGGGAGTTTAATGACGAGTCTAGGAGGGCTGGATGTTGGTGTTGACACTTGCAATCTTGCTCAATCTTGCATTTCCTCAGGGAATTCCGGAGGACTCGGTGGCTCAGGCATCATCGTCGCTTATGTCGTGCATTCCAAAGGCTGTTGATTTCGGAACATCTATGGGGAGGTTTGGGTCGATTTCGGGTGGGCCTAGTTTGAACCTTGGATATTTGGAGATGCGCATGCGTGCAGATACGGACCTGTTGGTGGTTGATGATGATACACCATCGAGCTTGAGCGTTGGTATGGGGGGAGTCTTCCGGGAACAGCAGAACTCATCGGCGCCGCCGCCCTCTGGGATGGACCAAGGAGGAGGACGGGGATCTACAATGGAGACGATAGAATTGTGAATATATGA
>NW_003206658.1:1447333-1449297 GCF_000006405.1 Perkinsus marinus ATCC 50983 | reverse complement strand
ATAAAAGAGATAAACATGCTTGGGTGAGATTACTTCGGTTGTCGCGCGCCATGAAATTATCTCTGCTAGGTACTGTGTGTTCGGGCGTTACACCTGTATGTGGTATTGAGAATGGTAGAGATGGGGGGCTCCTTGGACCCGTTGGTGTCTACGGCTTCGGCCAGTGTTTTCCCTCACGGGTCGCCTCTGCATATGAGGAAGTAGTGAGGTTCAGAGTTCGGGGAGTTGGGAACCTATTTTGTATCTTACCAAGTCAACCTATGGATACTCTCATTATGGATGGGCTATATTTGTAGGTACGTTGACGGCATGTTCATTGGCGGTCGAGGTGAGGGGAACATCCGAGAAGGAGAGATGCTACTGGGTAGGTTGAGCGGGCGGCGTTGAGGAATTGCAAGAGTGCAAGATTTTGTGGGTCTCTTTCTTGTCGAGTGTCTCGTCGTGCTTTTATGCTGTTGATTTGGTGTCGTTGTGAAGTCCACTTTATTGTTTGGATTTTTTTCCTGTAGATTTACTGTAGTTGAGGTATTCTGATGGGTTGATGGTTCGGAGTGTTTAGGGGGGGGGCATAGTGTCGACGCTTTCACTACGGCCTAACCACTGAAATTAGGATTGACTTTAAGTTGATACAGTTGGTCAGAGGATCGTGTGGGAGGTGGAAGTGTGTTAGAAGGGATGAGCTGGGTGAAGGGACGCGGTATGAATTTACTATCATTCGAAATGTGATATCCATGCCGCTCAGTTTAGTGGATGTTGTGACGGAATATCGATTCTCTGTGGATGTGTGTATGGGTTGAATCCTGTGAAATTGGATGTAATCGGCTCACGATCGTTGGTGTCAGGGGCGGACTCGGCGCGTGGTTCTTCCAGTGGGGGAATCGAAGATGTGAGGACTGTTATTGGGAAGCTCATCATGATGGGGATGGCTACTGATGAGAGCAGGGAACGGCAGGTAACGAGCTGGGTAAAATCGTCCGAGATTGGGTCGAGTTGGGTAAAATCGTCCGAGATTGGGTTGGGTAAAATCGTCCGAGATTGGGTTGGGAAAAATCGTCCGAGATTGGGTTCAGGTTGGCGCTCATAGTGAGACACTGGATGAAAGAGCTCGTCGTTCATTGGACTCCGAAGGGCTTCTCAGTTTGGTGGAATCACAGCTGCTACCTTTGATGGAGAATAGGAAGGCGCTCAGCAAGATGAGAGAGGTGAGGTGCCAGGTTCGATCCCCGGGGATGTCATTTTTGTGTGTAGATATCGGAGGTGTTTTCACATGTACCACTTGAGCGTGTCATCGGAGTACTAGGATTACCACGGAACCAGCAAGGTAAGGAACTGATCAGTGGCTTGATAATCGTGATAACATGGGGACAGTTCGTCACAATATTATAGAGCATGTATGAGTAGGTCGGCGGTTTCTATTTTGTTATGCCCGTCGGGGAGTCAGTATTCATAGGACTTAACACGTGAAGAGGTGGATCAAATTTCATAGATTTCATGTCGGAATCGTCTTGTCTCGAGCACAGCGGAGCGAAGTGTTGCACGATGTGCATCACATTTGTAGGCGTGGAACAGGTTGGAGTGCTGGTGGATCTGTTCAACAATTGTCGGAGACTATGTGGGGGAGTGGAGTTGAGATTGGTTGATGGATTTATGGTCTTCAACAAGAAGGCGCCAGTTGGCGTCGATATGAATAGAATGGTAGGAATGGTCAAGTGGGAGAGCTCTAGACTAGTATGAGGTTTCTCGTATTCGGGAGGTTGGTGGTTCGATCCCTGCACAAGACGTGATTCTCTTTTCTTCAGAGTGAATGTATGGAGGTGGCGATGAACAGCGTATGTGTGTCTCGCTGCTCTCGAGTGGGAATCGCATGACGACAAAAGATGAGGTTCGTGTGTTTTTATATTCTGAGAGTTTCATGACTCACTGAGTTGCGTTTGGAGTTGGGTGAGAAATCTTCGCTGTGCGTA
>NW_003206658.1:1421679-1447233 GCF_000006405.1 Perkinsus marinus ATCC 50983 | reverse complement strand
TCCAAAAAATGGATGAGCTTGCTGCAATGATAGCCGGAGGGGCTGGACGGAGTTGTGGTCGGCGAGGTGATCTCGAGAAGAAGAGGAAGGAGGAGTACTTGGAGGAGCGAGAGAGGGAGAGGGAGAAGGAACGGCAGAGGGAACTCCAACGTGTTGTAATAAGGGTTGCAAATTCTATGTTATGTGTGTGTGAGTTTAAAGTCCAACGCCTACTACGACAACACGGCTTAGTCCGACACGCATCGATGCACATTAGCTCACGAGGGATCAGTTTTAGCCCTTTGAATTGTCTCGTTTATCATCACCCCGAGGAATGTTGTTCACAGGACGAGATAACCTCTGCCAAGATACTTCCTTTCCGATGTGATGTATTATTTTAATTGAATTTACTATCGACTACCTCAGTTGAAGATCGAGGGCAAGCCTCCGTTTATCGTAGGAACCCAGTGAGGAGAATAAACTTCATTCTGATAATAGGGTATCTGATTAGATAAAATTAATGAAATGAAGTGAATTCCGTAGAGTCTGAGGGGATGGTTCGGTCTTGTATATCTGATATACGATAGGACTGGAGTTCTCCTGATGCTCGGGAACGTCGTAATAGAACACGCGATGAGCACCAAATCGGATAATATGTCGCTCAGGAGGCGTGCGTCTGTGTATTGGTAGAGTAGTGTGAGGACGGTATAGTGTTGGTGGGAAGCACTGGGTCTAGAGTTACTTCGTCAGGCCCGTATATCGGAGCTTCATAAAGAGATCGAACATGGCAAGCGGATGCGATCTAAGAGGAAACATGATGGCTCGAGTGGAGATGATCAGAATTCTAATGGACTGGGGTGAGCTCAGTCGATCCTGGGATTAAAATTTTGGGTTGATTCATCAGGTTGTTGAGTATTGATGATATTGACTCGTGGACGGACGAGACGTTGATGGACGAGGAGGATCTATACGAAGTGTTCGAGCAGCTCCGAGCGATCGGGGAGCCCTGTACTCTCTTCGGAGAATCGGACAAGGGAAGGTGAGCGTGGGGGAGAGGGAGGTGGTCCGAGAAAGACGGATGATAGGTATTTGCGATTGGTTGGGCTGTCCTCGAGGGCTCCTCGAGATGATGAAGATGGCCAGACTAATGTCCTGCAGGAGGTATGGTTGATGTGAGGGGCGTGTAGAGAGGCTCTCATTGTGTGTTAGGTGATGCATGAGGAAGCAGTGGAGGGACCGGCACAGGCGGAAGATGAGAGTAAGCTGGGTACGAACGACTTGCGATTCGACCATGCGTGTAGCAGTGTTTGTGTTTTCATCCGGCTGTGTGGTCTAGTGGTATGATTCGCGCTTCGGGTGCGCGAGGTCCCGGGTTCGATTCTCGGCTCAGCCCTTTGCATTTTAGGTTTGGTCAAACCTGAAGATCGTGAAGTCATACGATGGATAAGGAAGATTCTGAAAGCATGGGAGACAGAGCTCGGCGCACGACCAGATGAGATGAAGCAAACCGCTGCGGGTCGAAACTTGACAGGTGAGTTAACCGCGGCTCCCTTCAGTCGTTATCGCTCCTCTCAGCTCAATACCGGCAAACCAAGCAATACCTTAAGCCACTGCTGAACAGACTCAAGACGGGCTCGCTGGACGAGGAGATCCAGACGAAACTACATTCTATTGCGAAGCTGAGTGGCATGAAGAAGTACCGTGAGGCCAATGAGTTCTATATGCTTCTGGCAATCGGTGAGCCATCTTTTGTAATGGGTTTTACCTTATGATCCACGGTGGTGACAGGTGATGCGCCCTGGCCCGGTGGGTGTCACCCAGTGGGGTATCCAAGACCGAGCTGCTAACGACAGATCGGCTCGAATCAATGTGCACATATCCTGAACGATGAAACTACACGGAAATACATCCAGTGCGTGAAGCGGCTGATAACAAAATCGCAGGAGATGTGGCCAACCGACGATCCGAGCGATATGGTCAACTGAAGTTAACCCCTCCATACCGGTACTTTGAGTTCACTAGCGCGGGCGGAACTCTGTGGGTGTTGCCAGATTTTTTATCACTCCCTGTGAGCCGTCCATGTCAACCTTCCAGACGACGACGCACTTTGCTGGCTACTCTTGTCAATTCTCACCATTTAATTCACACATTCTGGGAGTGGCTACGGCGCAATATTATGGCATAGTTGGAAACGGCAAAGTGAGGAGATGAGAATCAGATCTTCCATTTTTCGATAATTACTCGTTGTCTTCACGCTCAGTTAGTAGTGTTGGACCTCTCCCGCTCATCAGAGACCAAGGAGTACATCACCAAGGACGGCTGCTTTGATCTCGCCTGGGCAGAAGACAACGATAAAATTGTGAGTTTCTTTTTGGCGAGGAAAAATCGATGCAAGTTGTTGTTGGGTGTAGGTTTTCGCCGCTACCGGTGACGGCAGTATCAAAGTCTTTGATATAACATCACCGACGGGCAACTTGCCCATAGCGAATCTTGTTGGTCATACAGCTGAGGTGACGAGACTTCTTGTGGGGTATGGTCGAGTCCTCTGTGTGTGATCCAGATCGGATGGATAGAGTGCAATGCGATGCTCCCTACGTTACTAGCTTCGGTGGGTTGGGATAGAGTCATCAACGTGTGGGACCTTCCTAAGGTGAGCCCGAGGCGATTTCGATTATCCCGACCGCCAGTGTATAGTTATTTTTCTTGTTTCTACTCTTGGTCAGTCGTAGTGGTTCTACTTGTTTTAATGCTTCTCTTCATGAAATTTATGTGTACTTTTCTTCAGGGTGCAGTGGGTCTGCGGTTGGAAGGTCGACACACGGGTGTGATCTACGCCTGCTCGTGGTCGCCACGCAATGCCAGTTGGCTTGCGACTGTCGGCGGGGATGCGAAGGTCTGTTTGCACGACGTCAAGGCCGGAGTAAGCTCATCGACCTCATAGTGTTCGCTAAATTTCAGCGGCTGGTACATCTAATTCTGAATTTAGTTTTTCAGTATTGATTCCAGCCGTTGTTCTGATCAGCAACTCGGAATGTGGGTTCATCTGGACTTACACTATTTTGTATTACCCAAGTCGACGTCGTCCTTCGATTCAGAGCGATGGACTTATTAGGCTCTCCTCAGAATCAGACGGCGCCGTCCATTGTGATACCACATGCCCATGACGGGGAGATCCTCTCATGTGACTGGAACAAATATGCCGATAGCGTCATTGTCACCGCTGGGGTCGATCGAGTCGTGCGGAGTTGGGATTTGCGGAACCCTTCAGCACCGCTGGTAGGCCAATTATCATCACCACGTTCCCTCTTGGACGGCCGAACGAGCCACTCTTATGCTCCATGGAGTTATCCCATGCTCTGGTGAGGGAAGATAGCCACCGTTGTAGGTTACTATGGCTGGCCATGAGTTGGCGGTAAGACGGGTGAAGTGCCATCCACACAACTCGAGGACGGTCATCAGCGGCGGCTAGTAAGTATTGCTGCTAAAACGTGTGATCTACAGAGCTTCGCTCCGCTTTTTTCCCAGCGATATGGCTGTGTTCGTCTGGGATCTAGAAGCCAATTCTGCGCAGGGACATCTAGTGGACAGATTTGACCATCACTCAGAATTCGTCTACGGAGTTGACCTCTCCCTGTTCACGTCAAAGTAACGGCATCATCATTCGCAAAGGGCTGTCACGCTGTTTCTCAGTTTGGCTGCTTCCGTCGGATGGGATCGTCAAGTTCGTGTTTGGGATATCGCAAAAGGTTAGCGGATAATGACCATCGTCTTCGAGGCTCTGTTGCTCAGCTCAAGGTCGCCCGCTTCCATCGGGGGTAACCATCCCTCGGTTTCAACAGCGTCCTCTTGGCACAGTGACTGGTCAACGTTAAGATGATGATTTGGGTTTCATTTTTACATTTGCTCGTGTGTGAAGGGTGGTGTTGTCAATATTCGCTGCGTGGGTACAGCGAAACAAGATTTCTACGATTTTCTAATATGTTCTCTACACAAGTTTTCTTGTGTGGGAAAAAAAGAGAAAAAGATTTTTCTCCTCATTTTACACGAGGTGGATAACCTGATCTGTGTAGACATGACCATTCACCTCCTGCCGTGGTTAGTCGATATGAGTAATAGTAGGATCTTTTCCTTGGGCAGCCATCGAACAATGTGTTGGGTATATCTTCCGGGTGAGTGCAATGATATGATCCACTCGGGGGTGTAAGCATTGACCGACATTGTAAGGTGTGAATATTCTATGAATGACCAGCTGCTGGCGGCAATAGGGTTGGCTGCTCGTCAGGTGAGAAGGCTGCCCATGTGGATCAAATATTGGTCGTCAGGTCCACACGGACTTCTTGGGCTGGGCAGTACCAGTGAAATCAGCGGGATGTTGCGGGTTCGCCTCAACAGCGAATGATTATGTGAGTCCTCTGAGGTTTCCCGCTGGATATGAGTGAGAGTAGCTGAACGAGAGTCACGACGAGTTTGTCCAAGCGGCGACTCACATGTCGAAAGCTGCGGGGTTGATCAGTCATCCGAGGGTGGCGAAGATAATGGCTGAGGCTGTGAGGAAGTTGGAGTGGGTGGTTGTACGATAATGGCATATTAGGGAGCCCAGGCAGGAGTTCAGGGAGCGTCGGCCGCTAAGTCGGCCATGCATGCATTGAAAGAGGCCAAAGATGGAAACATGCTCTAGCTTTTTCAAGGTGTAATCACAGTTGTTAGTTGAGTTGTTCCAGTCTTGTGGATGAACCACCTTCCCGCAATTTACCCACATCTGCTATCTGGCGAGTTGAGTCTGCCTGCTGTTTTGCGCAGACAATGAATGATCTCTATCCTAAGATAATTCCTGTAGACTTCATCGACTGTGGAACCCATCGAGTTGTGTATTGTAAAAGAGGTAATGAGAACAGGTCAAATTCACCATTGACCACACGAAAGATATAACCCACTGTAAAAAGATCACCAAAGAGGTGAGTAAGATTTCGGACATCATCCGCCCTGTGCTTTCGATTCATCCTCCGCGTACTGACGATATGTTCCAATCTTTTCTTTCAATACTGTATCATCACTACCCCGTGCTTGAAGTCATCTCCTCACATAGACACAGTCTGCAAGTCTACACCAACCCAACACGTGCATTAAGCGACATCCCAACCACACAGGAGGCCATCATGTTAAGGAAGGCAGTCTCCAGAAAACGTACAGCGAGATTTCCTACTGAACGTTGACAACGAGATAGACCTGATATCAACCCAACAAGCAAGTGATCATGTAAACTCTCCTGAAGTCCGCCCTTCGAGCGGCTACATGTCACAACTCATCTCACTCGCTCAGCGAGGTAATCAAGCCTTTTCAATATCTCTGTGGAGGGCCTCCAACTGACCCCAATGAAAGTAAGATACGTCAACTAAACCAATCTTACTTGTTCACGATGCTTTAGACGCTTCTCCTTAGCAGCCGCTTCCACTTTCTCCTTTGCCTTCTGGACGGCAGTCTCTTTCGCAGAATTCTTGACATCTAGCAGCTGCGGCGGAACAACCCAGCACGCGCCGTGGAAATTATGATAATCTCCGAATAGGTTCACGGTCGCACCAAGAATCTCATCCTGATGAGAAGACATGACCCAAAAGTCAACTCGCGTCTCCTCTAAAACAGGACGCGGTCGCTCGAAAGAATATAAAACTAATTCGTCAAGACTCTATTCTCGCACTCACCTGCAGGTCTTGCATCAAACCTTTACGTTCGGATATATTCACCTGCCTGAAAATAGCGGCTGTCCTTTGGTCCGGGAAGTAGTTTTCAGTCAGCGCGAACATCAGGGCACCTGGTGCACAACATTAAAAGTCCCTTCCCTTTCCAGTCTTACCTTTCAGAAGACTCATCTGAAGTAGAGCGAGCTGGCCGTCATAACAACCATATTCCTCATCATAAGTCTTCTTCGTACACGGGTCGAAGATGCATGTAATCGTTACGTAAGGCTTGTCTCCTTCCCCACAACGGTTGAAATAATACGACTCCAACGTCAGCGTCAACGGCTTCTGGGTAGCAGACATCGAATACACGTTCTCAGCGTTTGATAAACTAGTGAACTTCTGACCGGCCTTGCCCACCGTCTTCTCGCCCCAATTGATACCAAGGAACTTCGCCTTAGGACAACCTGCCGCTGACGCCGAGTGAAGCACATAGAACAGAAGCTCCTCATCTTCACTTTTCCTCACCACCCAAACCGAATTCATCGCTGGCCTATAGACAGTCCCATCGGGGAACGGCACCGGCATGTACAGGTCAATGACAGTCTTGTCCCAGTCGATGCTAGCTATCCTCTCAACCACTTTCTCTCGAAATTGCGCATCCAAGAACTGGAAGTTGGCGCCGTTGCTGGTAGCCGTGATAGACTCCACTTGACCTCGCAGCTCCTCTGCAGATCGAATGCCGACGTAGTCAGGCGCCTTCTCGTTCTCACCGTACACCAGCGTTTTCCTTTGAAACATCAGCTCGCCAGAGAAAGTCGCCACGTGAGGCTTCTTGAGCAGCATACGGCCGAAAGTCAAGTTACGTCTGAGCCTTTGCACAGTCTTGTCACCCAAACTCATCTGTGGATGGGACGCGTCACTTTTGGGCATCTGCAGGCCGTAACGGTCGAAACGCTCATGGATGGCATAGACTTTGAAGTAGTCGGCCTTCGGGTCGCCCCTCTTAGCCCGCTCAGCAACACGCTTCTCGATGGTGTTCTGGGTAATCTTCAACATAGTCTTCGAGAACTGACACGCCCTTCCCTGCTTCATGCACTCCAACAGACTGCTCAGCTCGCCATCTGATGGGTCGGCGGCGTCAGGCGAGAACTCCCAGATGAACTTGCGGATATTGTCTTTATACCACTCCTCGCCCCTATCGTCGTTGAAGACCCATTGAGGACCAGAACGAATGCAGGCTCCAGGATGACATGGGTTGCACCTTGGGATGATGGTAGGCTTCCTGGCAGTTCCAAGAGTGGACTTGGACCGCCAGTTAGCCTCGACATCGACCTCGGCAGGTTGCACCGCGTCGTTAGGCATGAGGGAGGCAACGAATTCTGATAGAAAAGAGAGAAATTCACTATACCGCAACTCATCGTCAGAAGCAATCAACATGAAACTTCCTCAGCTACTCATTTTTTGGGAGGGAAACCTGTATGGAACGTGTCGCCCTTCCAGTGCTCCTCATCCATCTCGGGGCTCAGATTGTCGAATCTAATGAGAACAATGCACACAGGCACGAGGACAAAGTGCCCACCTCATCGGCGGATTACCACCGTAGGCGTCGTTCACATCGATGATCTTCCACTGGGTGGGCTCGTAAGATACGCCACTGAAACGGTCAGATGCAAGATACTCGGGCGGAGCGCTCGCCGTCCACCGCACCGTCGAGATCGATAGCGAGGCCGCGCAGGTTCGATTCCCAGTAGAGACATTTTTACCAAGACATATCCCGATTCATACTGCTCGTCGGCCTGTACTCAGACATCGCCTCTGAGTGGGGGATGAGGTCCATCTCTATACGAAATATGTGTGTGGTAGGCTCGAACTTGGTCGGTTTCTGACATAATCGTTCGGCCAAAAGTGGGTAAATAATTCACACGCTCATTTTCACCATTCCAAAAGCAATATACTCAACCCTCCCACAAAGTCTATCAAACATTGACCATCCGAACAACACACAAATCATTCAAAATACTCCTTCAAAATCAGCAAGCGTCCATGAAGAGAGAAAGCCCGACAACACAGTCCCATGGGAGCGTAACGGAAACAACTACAAATCCTCCCAGGGGTTCGAAAATCGATGAAAGCATCACACACTGAGAGGATTCCCATGCAACCGTTTTTCCACTTCTCTTGAGCATCCAAAGAATGCTCGAGCATGAATCGTGTCACAAGTTCACTGGTCCCAAAACCTATAGCTGTTGTCAATACAAGAGTAACATGACGTCCCCTCCTCCAAGGACAAGGATCGGTGATGATACGAACTGAACCCAGTGTTGAAGGAGTATATATTCACTTTCCTCAGCTGAGCTCAGGAGTTTCCCCATCATACACCAACTCCTGTAGTTGACCATGTGCATATTTTCCCACACTGATCACTCGTATGGGCCAGCGCGACTACTACTACCTCCTCCTCATCTGGTATCCAAAATTTCTGCCTGCACTTTATTCTCACATCAGCATTCACCAACCCTCCCGACCTCAACAGCCCCGCAGCCTTCGACCACTTCCTAGGATTGCTTAAATTCATCTGCGCGGCCTCCTCAGTCCTCATCACCAACTGCTGACCTCCAATAGTAAAAATCTGATCGAGAAAAACATACAAAACATTTCTTCTAAAGAGGAGCTCTGAATCCATACTAGAAACCGCTAGTTAGAAGTCACCTGTCCAGGCCTGATCGTCCCCCCTCGAGTGGCTCCCATAATGATGATCAACTGATCCAATTGCGCCTCTACTCCCGGCCACTCCACCTCCCACACAGGCCTGTACTTCGTCACAGCCTCAGAGAGACTCTCATACAGTGAATCTTCCACACGCTGGTTCAACGCGTTTAGGTCATCATCAGTCACTTTTTCCGACAGATACTTCAGAGCAATTTGAGACCCATTGCAAATGTCGCTCATCGTTCCCTCAAACGTCGTGAAGTAGTCCGGGCAAAGTTGAGCGAGATAGGAGAAGGCTATGTGGTTGTAGAAAACCCTCTGGGTGAATCCTGGACGGGATCGCGGACGACTTTTGCTGAAACCTGTTCCCACTGCTCGTATTAAATCGCGCCCGCCTAAAACAGCGTTTCTGATTTCAACCAATTCATTCAGCAAACAGTTTAGAAGCATTCTTCCGACGATGAAAACCCGACCGTATTAATCTGCATTCCAATCTGTCAAATGCTGATCAAACTACGACAGCCACTGCCAGTTTCACATAGAGAGAAGCAATCCTCGAGAAAATTTCACAAATACGGAATTTTTCACTCAATGAGAATAGCAACGACTACACAATTGACATAATTCCATCACCAATTCCTCCCCGCCTCTACTACGCAACAACCGTCCATCACCGCCTCGAGGAGCCTCTCGAGCCTTGCTCCACAGCGGTATCTTCCAGAAACCTCTGCTGTGCGCAAGAGCTCCCAATCGCCACGTGGGTGCTGTCGTGAGCAGCATCACCAAATTACCAAAATTCTAACAAATCCAACTACAGCCGCTAACCAGGACTGAACCAAACCAGACCTTCAACCGAATTTGCATGCAATTATAACCACACCGGAAAATAGTGAAAATACTGCATCACACAAATAGTACTCCACTCTCACAGTCCGGCCATATCCCAATTCAACCGTCAAAGCCCTCTATCCTTCTGAAAACGGATAAGTCAGAATATGCAGCAACCAAATGGGCTACTTCGAAACTACCGCCGAAACCTATAGCATGAGAGAGCTTGCACATCCTGGCCAAACGTAAAACCACAACTTCAACAACTCAGCCGAAGACACTCTACTATTACAGGACATGATTAACCTCTTAGATTCCCCACCCAAATCATCTTTCCGAGATTGCCAACCGATGAAGTACCACTACAACTCAGCAGACACTAATACACCATCACACGAATTGCACTCCACAGAGAACTTGCACCGCCTTAGCCTACCACTATAACATCATCAACTTAGCACCCGTCCAGCACTTTCTAGTAGAGAGTCTCTACTAGGGCAGCAGGAGACCAAACCTGTTGAACTGTCCACCCAAATCACCTTTCCGAAGTAACAGCCACATCGATTACCACTACAACTCAGCAGGATTACTATCACCTACAATTAACCTATATAAACGCAACTCTCGTCATTTTACGGTCAACTATAGCCTTTACCTGTTCTTAAGGAAACGTAATCATCAACATCAAAGATAACAGTATCACATACCGTGTCACTATCATCAGAGCTTCCAGTTCATCATACTACTAACACCAACGTCTACAACTACTACCAATACGCTTTTGCTACTCGCAGATAACAGAGCAGCAAGGAAAAAAACATGTTTACTTTTTTTGACAGGCTACAGCCAGCAGACTACCAAATGAGTTCTTACAAGTCGCCGAAAATCCCCATTTAATGCTGCAACACCCTCACAGCCTCGTCGATCTTCATTCTCAACTGCTGATCAGAATCGATCAACATCAGCAACTCAGAGTTGTCCATCTCCAACATCATACCCGTAATCTTCCCAGCAAGGGTAGGTTGGTACTTAGATATCAACGTGAACAGACGCTCACCCAGCATTTGCTTTTGCAGTCCCGGAGGAGCTGAAGCAAGAGCAGCAGCGGTCATCGGAGGAGGATTCTGATGGGGCATGGGCATGTTATGCTGCTCTGGCATCATACGAGGGGGCATACCACCCTGCTGCCCCATGAAGGGACCACCCTGCTGACCCGGGAAGCGCTGCTGAGGTGGGAAGTTACCACGAGGAGGTTGGTTCATGGGCATCATATTAGGACCAGTGGGACGAGGGCCACGATTTACAGGGTAACCACCGCTCATCATAGGACCACGCTGAGCTCCCATAGGACCACGAGGGCCTCCGACAAAGCCGCCAGGAGGACCCTGCATCATGCCGCCCTGCCTGTTCTGTCCACCACTGTAGTACATGGGGGACGGATTAGGAGCATTGAAGTTCCTAGGGCCACGATAGCCCTGATAGTTCTGCTGGAAGCCTCCCATAGGGATGCCAGCACGATAGCGCTGCTGCAGCCTCTCAATTCTGGCATCACGCTTCTCAGCCACAGCAACAAACAAAGGCTTGCCACCATACAGCTTCAAGTGCATAGCCTGGATAGCCTTCTCACCGTCAGCCTGGTTAGCAAAGCAGACGAAACCAAAACCACGGGACACGCCGGTGTTCTCGTCAACCATCACCTTGGGGGAAGTGATCTCACCAAACTGTTCAAACATTTGACGCAGCTTCTCATCATCAACGTCCTCAGGGAGATTCTTCACATACAGGTTGCAAGACTGATTGCCAACCTTCTCAGTGTTCTTAGCCTGGAACTTGTTGCGAAGCTCAGCAGAGCGCTCAGTCTTAGTCTGGGCCCTGGTCACATACAGCTTGTACTCGGGCATCTCATCACTGCCCTCCTCAGTGGACTCCTCCTCGCCCTTGCCAGCGTCGATCTCCTCCTGGGTGCGCATGTCCTTGCCGTTCATAGCCTCCACGGCCTTAGCAGCAGAGTCAAAGTCCTCGTAGTTCACAAAGGCAAATCTACGGCCCTTCCTGTCGGTTTGGATAGCAACGGAAGTGATCTGAACAAACAACCATACGACCCAGGTTCAATCCCAACACCTGTCAACTCACCTTGCCGAACTCCTCAAAGGCCTTCTGAACGTCCTCCTCGGTAGTCCAGCTCTCAGGGAGGTGCTTGATGTAAACGTTGGTGAACTTCCTGGGCTCATCTCCGTGCTGTTCAGCGCGCTCGGCGTGCTTCTGGAAGGGGCCAACGTACACGGCCTTCTCACCAATCTAAAACATGAAAACCGTAACACACAAAGAGCAGACTGGAAGCTCCTCACCATCATGCCGTTGAGCTTAGTGATAGCCTTATGGGCAGACTCGTCATTTTCGAAGTGAACGAAACCGTAGCCGCGAGACTTGCCATCATCATCAGTGGCGACTTTGCAAGAAAGGATGTTGCCGAAAAGGGAAAAGGTATCATACAAGGCCTTGTTGTCAATGGTCTTGTCGAGGTTCTTCACGAACACGTTGGCGTTACCAGCCTTCCTCAGAGTGGGGTCCCTGTGAGACCACATAATACGGCACTGCTTGCCTCGGATGGGGGAGTAGTTCAAGGTGTCCAGAGCACGCTCAGCATCGGCCACGTTGTGGAAGTTGACGTAGGCGTAACCAAGAGAACGGCGAGTGACCGAATCCCTGCAGACGCGAATAGAGGCAACGGGACCGACACCGTTGAAGACCTCATAGAGCATAGCTTCAGTGACATCGGGCTTCAAGTCGCCAACGTAAAGGGAGGCGAACTGAGCGGCAGGTTGTTGTTGTTGCTGCTGCTGAGCATTAGGGGCGGCCTCCTCGGCGACGGGGGCGGCGGTATTCTGCTGGGCGATAGTAGCCATTAGAGAATTATGCAATTTTTTTGGTTTTTGGGAGGAAGCCTACAAGAGGGACTCGGTGATTCAATTAGCTATAAACGCTGTATCTCCACAAGGAGACACGTGGCAGTCCTCAAAGAGCTCTCCTCAACTACTACAGGCAAAAGGCTATCATCAGTAACAACGAGAAGCCTAGACACTAGGGTATTACACTGCGAGGAGGCTAGTGACACTCCAAAGAGATGGAAGAAGCGAATGAATGGAGTGTGACGGCTATTGCGATTGACCTAACTGCACGAAATTCCTTCGTGCAATCGTGCCGACCCAGGTTCGAATCCCACGCCCGGCACTGAATATCTTGAGGTTGAGCATGTAGGATTCAGAATAGGTCCCTTCAATGTCATCACCGGGAGACTCTCTACCACCCATCGACTTAAAGGCCTTGCGACTGTCTCCTTTCACCCCGTTAGAGTCGGAGTCCTCTCGAAAGGAGTGCCCTAAGTGTGGGCGACGACGGAAGTTCTACTGCTACGAATGCGCCGTGCCCGTCGACACTTGGGATGGGGTAAGCCTTCTGTCTACTCCTCGCAAGTCGGCATCAGTGGTGGTTCCTCATGGGACCATTCAGAATCGTTTCTGATTTGATGAGAAGCTCTGTTGTCATCTGAGACCCATGTGGCTTTGAGAAATAATGTCCCTCAGGGTTTGACAAGAAAATGGGGAAAATATTCACATAAGAAACTGATTGAAAAGTTTACTCAAAGCCATGTGGAAATTTCGAAATCAGCTCCCCCAGGAGCACTATGGGTTCCTGGATGATTCCCCTCACCTTGACATCACTTGGTCACTCGTCCTGATGCCAACTATTGCCAAGCGTATCACTGGAAAACGGTCAGTTTTATATTTTCGCAAACTCTTGGATGATTTCACTGGAACGGGCTTTTCCAACTGTTTGGCACATTCAACTGAATTGAGCGAAAATTATGGATTTCAAACTGTCTTTTTATCATTCGCTCTACCCTTCTGAAAAAACAGTTGAAATATGTTCTCTCGAAGGACTCTTTTGATGAACAGTTCGAAACTTATAAAAATTTTCAAGTTGTGTGCTCACGTTCAGCCCGTGTTAAGGTACCCTACGTCCGTCCACCATTCGATATACATCTAGTGCGCCATCCCACTGAGAAGGCCAGCAAGTCCAGCGTGATTCCACTACAGCTGATATGCAATCCTGATCGGGTCCCAGGAGAAGACGCATCCAAGGTTCTACCGTGTAAGATACGGAATAGGTCCAATTAGTGTCATTTTTAGGTGCCTCGAGCGTATCTTCACTCTGCGACGGAAGATTTCCAGCCCAACTTTGACCCCGAATCCACCGTTCTCTTGTACCCTGGTGAGGACAGCAAAAGCATCGAGGAGGTTGACTGGTCCAAAATCAAGCGAGTCGCGGTCATTGACTGTACTTGGCATCAGACCGGGTACATGCTGAGGTAATTTCGTGGCGCAGTGACGGTGAAAAACTCTGGGAACTATCAGTAGTGTATGCCCGTTGTGCTCAGTGAAACATCCTGTGACAATGAAAGGGTTCAGTTGAGATATTTTCATCACTCTTGGTCCACCGTCTAGCATTTCCTCGTATAATTTTATCAAAGTTGTGATGCTGAATATGTCGTATTTACAACAGTCGAAATTGACAACTTGTCAATTTCGACTCGTGAAAACAACGATCTTGAAGATCGTTCTTTCACGCTAGTGGAGAGTAGTGGAGACACGATGACACACTTTGCCATTGTGCCACTAGCTCGTTTATGCCAGAACACATAATAGGTTGCCAATAGGTTCGAGACCGGTATCCGGATACCGGTCTCGAACTACTCTCCACTACTCTCCACTACGTTACTCAGCTTGCCGTCTTCTCCTTCGCCTCACGATTGTTTTTCAGCCATCCTTCGCTCAAGAACCTACCAAAAGTTGGTATCACTTCTCATGCTACTAATTTCTGGCGGTATCAGCACGAGGGCCCTGAGTGCCTAGCTACAGTGGAGGCATGCTATCTACTGTGCAAGGAGCAGTGGGAAGCTGTCAATGACGGTAAGTCTAGTATTAGTATACTCGGCTCGAGATGGTCGTGATTATAATGTTGAATTGTACATCTGCCCACGGAGTGTGGAGAACTCATAATCGATTTTGAAGCTATCAAACTCAACAGGAATAACTACACATTTTGGATCCATGAAAATTTCTCTATGGAATATTTACTTAAGTTTTATGATTTTCAAAAATTGGTCTCCTTTATAGTGCAAGTAGTCGATATACTCGTTGGAATTCGCCAGAGCAATCGAGTGCAGTTGTGTGAATGATGAATCTATTTTCATCGTTATTTGGCATTGTTGGAATACCTTCATTTCAGCGCCCTACGACGGTCGTTATGATAACATGTTATGGTATTTCGTGTATATGCATCGATTGGTCGCGGATGCTCATAAACGGCGCGGCACGAAGAGAGAGGGTCGAGTGTGTAAAGATGATGGTGGTCCTGAAGGGAAACGGAAGGTGCTTAATAGGGGCATACCAGAACGGATGCTCAATACGTATGATGACCAATGACGTTTCTTGTGGCTTCGGGCGAGTTCATTTCATTCATATTTAATTGAGGTGATGGCGGCGAGGATCGAACCGGGGACCTTCGGATGTGAAGCAGAGTTTGATTGTGTTTGTAATGTCCAACCTGTCGTTCGACTATTCGAAGTGGGATAATATCGACCTCTCTGATGATGAGGCTGATTCCCACCCAAATCTTGACACTGGTAGATCGTTGGTTCAAATCCCGCGGCTTGTATTTTGCCAGTCAGGTTTGAATATTAAAGTCAAGCGCGCCCAGCGAGAGCGCAAAATGGAAGAATATGAGCAACAGAGAAAACAGCTGCTGGAGGTAGCAACTAGAAGATTTTTTGCGTCTTTAGATGAGTTTAATGAGAAATTCGCTCCAATTTTCCCATTAAAAAATTGCCTTCGAGATTGCCATTTTGAGAAGGGGATTTTGGGTAAACATGAAATGAAAGTTTTGATATGAGAGTGCTCGCTGAATCCATCAATCACTTTTGTTTTTCAAGGGACAACGAATTGCTCGTTTTCACGGATTAACAATTTCTCAATTACAACTGTTTTTGTCTTCCCATGTCATCATCGGAATAAATCACTCACTTAATCGTTCATTGTATTAATTGAATATTCAGGATGGGTCTCCAGAGGCGATGAAGAAGTTGGAGAAGTTGGAGAGGTCAAAGCCGCTGTACGGAGAGAATCTTTGTCATGTCGTCGATGAGAAGGTGAGGATATCCTTCACTGTGCGCGGAAGGGGTTGAATGTATTCCAATGACATCCACGCGAGCGACGATTAACGCGTCTCTTGAATGCGCAACACGAAGCTTTAAAGCCTCGAAGAATAGTGCACTCTTGTCTCGGAATAAATCACCCCAAAACGGGCGGTTATTATTGTGTTTACGGCGTAGTGTTATCTTGCCAGACGATAATCTCCGACAAGAAGATCGAGAAAGCGCCGCCACCGGTGACGAAGGATGAGGCGGATTCGAGCGGGGAAGATACTCTGGAGTAATAGGGTCACCAGTCTTGCTCGGTCGCTTTGAATAGGGGTACATACAAAATACATGAAATGAGGCTGTGGAACTCAATCGGGGCATGTTTTATCATCAAGGCGAAATGGGACGATCATGTTGGCACTCAGTTCATATCCTGTTGAAATTTACGCCCGAGACCCGTAGTCTCGTCGTCGGGAAAATGCATGCTTTTTTTGCGAAAAAAAAGTCAAAAATGTGGACATTGGCATTATGCTACGTCAATGACGAATTATACACTACTACTTCGGCTTTCGATGCTCCTGTGAGGAGAAGACGAGTGGTCTTCTTGAAAGTAGAGCCACTCTAGAACTCTAGTTCGCTTGATTTGGTCTTGTTGAAGTTTATCGCTTCTTCCTTTTCAGCTACATGGAAAACAATGAGGAGGTTCTTGGACAATACGCGGAGATAACAGATTTGGATGAGTTGGAGCAATTCCTTTACGACCACCCCGTCCTACTGCATGAGGTGAGCCTATTTTGAATCGTTTTTCCTGGAGAAATTTTATTCACGTATAATGCAATCCCGCGATTCGTCAACACGGTGTTCAAGTACTCACGATATATAATGATTTACCTACTTGAACACATTGTCCAGTAGTATCTTCTGTGTGCGTTATTCATATCTTTTGTTGTATTTTATGCTCGCCATTGGGTATTTTCGACTGTCACGAAGCATGCTGGAGAACTCCCAAGATAGTGGATCTAACAGTGTCCTCTTTTTTCAGTATGGCTGCATGGCTATTCTCATCTTTGCCAAGCGTTTGGAGTGTGCTCATGAGAGGGAGGCATCGCTTAACTGCTGTCGAAACTACTTGGTCCTACGTAACATAATGGACCTTGCTGGGGAAGTAAGGACAGATGGAACGTCACGCGCCACGAAATTCAAATGGTGTCTCGTCGGTAGGTGCATCAACTGAAGGAAAGTCGGCCGATGGTGCAGATGTTCTTCAAACAAGTAGGGAAACGGTGAAATTGGAGCGTGTCGATCCTAGGAAGTCACTTAGGCTTTGGTGCTCATCGGATCAGCTTCGGAATTATAGAGAGTCGCGAGGACACTCCTTTCTTGTGTCAACTGATTGAATGAATTCAACGGGGAAAATCAGAAATTCTGTTGAAAATGTTGGATGGGAAATTATGGTTTGCCCCGAGCGGGGTTGTCGAGCGTGACAGGGGTTGGAAAGATGGTTCTGTTGAAGTGGGGTTGGTTTTAGGTGAAAGAAAATGCTGAGAGGAAGAAGAAATTGGAGGAGGAGACGATGAATTTCCATAAGCAAATCCTCGATCTGATCGAGAAGGATGCGTTCAATCAACCAGAGGTAGCTGGTGCTGCTGAACCCCCCAAGAAAAACTGAGTTATAAATGCTATTTATTTCCTATCATACCACGCCTTGGGTTCATCGTCGTCTGTGGTGACAGGGGCATCTTGACAATTTTCGAGTTACGAATGATTGTGGGGGATGCTTTTGGAAGAATCCCCGTCATTGAGATGAGCTCAGTAGTGACGATGAGATGGATATAACTTATTATCAGACGTCTTGGAATGAACTCAGTGCCATGAGAATATGAAGGTGAAGCTCGTGCGAAACTAGCGTACTGTGTTTTGTGATACACGCTCGATCATAATAGAGAGGACAAGGAAGCTACATCACATAGCAACGGATCAAGATGTGTAATGTTTGAAACACGTACTTAACAATAATGATAATCGATGAATAAGGTCGATGGGGACATAGGTGTCCTGCATACTGAACTAGTTACTGGGAGTACTGGTTCAGATAATGGTTGATGTCGACATAATACTAATCTATCAACTGTTGCCGTAACTAGGTTTCCACGGCCATCTTCACGAATCAGCTTATAAGCATATGGAGAACATTCAGTGATCACATACTCATATGGGTAAAATCTCGCACCAGATCGTCTTTCAGCTTTGGATTTAAGCAACCAAACCAATTGACCCTTTTGAAAGGTAACCAATTCAGAAGGAGGTTCACTAGCAGGAACCTTAACCGGCATACTAAATCTAGTACGCACATTTCTACCAACCAAGTATTCAGCAGGTGAGTCACCTGCTAATAATCTGCCGCAGATTCACTCACACGACTCTCCAAGAATGGTTTCGTCACAGCAGAATTTGCAGCTAATAACTCATCCAATGACGGTAAATGCCTCTCATGCCGATCGTAGCTGAGTCACTCTGTGTGCACCATTGTGATCTTAGCATTTCTCCTCATCTATTTAGTGTAAGTAACTGAGAATGGTTATCCTTGCACTCTTGAAGTTATCCCTGCCCTCAAGCCATCAGTTATGCGTGCAACTGTGTAAGGGCATACATAGTCTATGCCCTTACATAGTTGCACGCATACACAAAGGCTTTTCTGCGCCTTGGACAAGCTTTGGTTGGGAGTCAACTTAGGCACACAACACCGATACGTTTATGGTTGAACTCTTTGATTCGCGTTTGTAAGTGAAGCTACTCCAGGAGTAGTACTCCTCGTATATCTTGCTAGAGCTTTCCTCTCTGGTGTGAGGGAAATGCATTCTTCAAGGAAGAAGCTTTCTGGTCACCCGTTCCCCGTCTTGTGCGCGTACATGAATTCGTGACGCGTTGCCTTCTTTTATGTCGCCTATGAGTGCATCTTGATGGATAAATGATTCCGCAACGAATGATAATCGATAATTAAGTAGACCTGCTGCCAGAAAAATAAGAGAATCGACCTCAGTCGGGAAATTGCGGTTGCTCGTGAGTGATCAACTCACATACGGTATTGCTAATTGCAGCACTATTCAGTAGGCAGGTCGCACGTGCGTGATTGCGTGAAAGGTTTGGGCGCGCTCTCCCAGGGCACCCCAGCGCGCGCTGATGCCATCATGGCATATGTTGAAGCTTTGGGCAAAGCAGGTGCCCAACACCCGGAATGTGAAGAAATTGTGTTGATTGAAGGTTTATGTTCTTCCACGATGAACATGTCGCCCAATATCGCGCGTCGCGCCGCTGATGTCGGCCACAACTCAACGGTTGCATTTTCGCTCCTTCTATATGTTGTTTTCATCACCATAGGGGTACTCAGTGCTGGGTGTTCCAGCAATCACAGTGGCACAACCGCTCCAAGCCCGCCGACGACAGCTACACCGCCTCCTAGCAGCTGTGTATCGATATCCCCTTCCCAGCTGGCATACAGTTATGACCCTGTAAAGATTTCCTGGGGTCAGCCGGTGAATGATGGCGACACTATAGACTTCTTTTTGAAAAACACATCTGGGCCCTTCAAGGGAGATGTGTTCAGTATATTATTATCAGATTTGAAAGGGACTCGTGAGTACGTGCTGAATCCAGTCAACTTACGTAGTGGTGGGTATAGAGTCGTCTACCGTACAGACAGTGGTGATAAGGAAGTCTGTTCAACAGACTTGACCTTCGCCCAAGGTGATGACGAGCCAACTCAAGCGTATCTCACTATCATCGGTGATGATGGTCTCCAAGTGAATTGGGTTAGTGCGTCGAGTGAACGAGGGGAAGTACTCTACCAGAAGCCTGGCACGACTACATGGACCACTCATAAGGAGACCAGTCAACCCCATACCTATAAAGCAGAAGATATGTGCAACAACATAGCGATCCACGTTGGCTATCGCGATCCAGGATTCTTCCATTCTGTTAACATTCCTAACCTCGAGCCTGGGACAACGGTCAAGATCCGCAACGGTGGGAGAGAGTCTCGATCCTTCACGCCTCATCCGAGGATTCTTCCCGGCGATTCCACACGACATAGTGTGGCGTTGCTCGGCGATTTAGGCGTCACTGGCGTGATAGATGGAGGGGGATTAGTCTCTGGTGGAGCGTTGATGTTCCCTTCTCTTCACGCCAGTGTTCCGCTCACTCATCTTCAAGACAATGAGCGTATAAGGCTCACTATACTCTATGGAGATATATCTTATGCCGACGGTTATGGCACGTTTTGGGACCAGTTCGGGGCGGAGATGGAATACAAATTCGCGATGAAGGCCCCTTTCGTTACGAGTGTTGGCAATCATGACTACGTGTCGACAAACAATCCGAAGGGGTGGTATCCTGACTTTGGCAACTACAATCAAACCGACTCGGGTGGTGAGTGCGGTGTGCCCTTCACTCATCGTTTCGCCTTCCGTGATGGATCAAAAGAGCCTAAATATTGGTATTCGTTTGACTCTGGTTTAGTACACTATGTTATGATGTCCACTGAACATAATTGGCTAAATGGTAGCGCTCAACACAAATGGCTAGAAAATGATCTCGCCAATGTTGATCGTAAGAAGACGCCATGGGTTATTGTCACTGGTCACAGAGCTATGTATCAGAGTTGCAAGGGTTTTGACGTTGATGACGATGTGGGTAGACACTTGATCTCGGATGTTGCTCCGGTGCTCAGGAAACACCACGTTGACGTTTACGTTGCTGGTCATTATCATCTCTACGAGCGCACCGCCGCTATCGATGGAATAGTTCATGTTCTGGCTGGCTCTCCACGCTTCATGGAGGTGACCTCTTGTGAACGGTTCAAGGTTCCGTGGTATAAGAAAGGCGTATTCACTCATGGTTATGTAGAGCTTGATGTTGTCAACTCAACTTTGCTTAATTTTACCTACTGGGGATATAATGCTACTATAAGTGCTATGGCAGTTGAGGACTCTTTCCAAGTGTCCAAAATCGAGTAGCCATACACAGGGCGATGAAATCATTGTCGCCTAGTATACTGGATTCACGTCGCCTTCCATAGAACCTCTTCCTCACTAGATGAGTGAGGTTCTAGGATCGTGTATGACCCCAGTGGGCCTTTAGTCCTGTTTGTCATTGTATTTATGTCGTAGCAGTCGTGAAATTACTTCACCTGCCGCTCATCTCATTGAGCTTTGTCTCTCTTTCCAATGTAGAATCTTGTGTTATTCGTGCGAGGTCTATTTTCATGAAGTAACAACCTTGCGGGCTTGCCCATTGGCGATAAGGAGGTATAAGGGACCTCTGGCACCTAACAGATGTCCGTAATACAACCGCTTCAGCTTAGGTCATCCAATTATGAATTGATAGTTCTTTCAACGCCTATCTGAACCATAGTAACTTCTTTTGAAAACGGCTCCACCACTCTTTCGAGACTGTAACTTTATCATAGCTACGGTTATGGCAATCCTCGTGACCTTTATACCCGTTGGGGTCTAGTATAAAATACGAAATAGGGATTCCTAAATACAGATTTGACTTCACTGAAAACAACGAAATCTAGGTTCCTATGGCATTGTGTTGAAATTGAAGTTCTTATTATAGTTCCTTGTCGGAATTGAGAGTATCTACAATTCTATCTCGCAACCTAAGAGAGGGTTGCTATTGTGCAAATAGACGTGGAAGAGTGGCAGAGAGTATAATCTATCCGCTACATTTCATATCACCATCTATGAGGTACTCAACGTCAGAAATTGCAGATGTTGACTGTGAAATGCCCCCACTGTGAGACGCCCTTCACAGTGTCCCTCCGCGCAGAGGTCTTGCCCATTCCAGAAGAGTCCCCGGACTCTTCGACTAGCCCATATATTTTCACCTCACCACCGGCGACGGACTCTCTTACCAGCTCATGTAATTTTACCATCTCGGTGAATGCTCCGAGCCAGCCGCTGGTGGAAGAACCTACCGTATCGACTTCTCCCTCGTCTCCCGAATGCACTGCAATCACTCCATCACCGATGCGTAAGAAGGAAGCTCTCGGATTGTTCCATCATCGCTCCGGGGCGCGACGCAGCGCTCGTATTCGAGAGAATCGAGCCAAGGAATTCCTCAGGGGCTTTGATTCGTCATCGTCGTCTCGAGGCCCCCGTCGGAGCAAGCGCCTTAGGAAGCGGGCCTATCGCGATCTATTCCGCGATGAAGACGGCGCCTCTAGTTCTAGCACCAGCGGAGCTTCGAGTCGGCGCGATGCGGATTCCACAGCTGGAGATGACCTGGCTCCATCGGAATCGGAAAGGGTCTGTGTTGGTCGTAAAGACACTGTACAAGAAGATGTCGAGGGAAGGGAGTCCGATCGTCACGCAGAACCCAACAGATCGGCTTCGGCCGTTGTAGACCGGGCTGAGGTTTCAAGAAGTAGAAGTTTCGAAGAGGACCAGCAGGAGGACCGAATCGGACGACCGGAAGGGGTCGAAATACACGTTTCGAGTTTGGGTGCGGACAGTGGCTGGATAGAGCACAACATTTCTGCAGGGATGAGGAGGGTGCTGGGACTCAGTCACGACAGTTCCGAGCACGATAAGTATCCGAGTCGCCATCAACGGTGCTCACGGGAGGCACTAGGCTTTGGCGCTGTGAAGAGGGAACGACGCGTTGTCACTAAAGACGAACTCGAGATAGTGACCAATCATCGGTCTGTGAAGAATGAAGGCTGTGATGTGGCGTTGCCGTGGGGAGTTGCAGCTGTTCGCCACAGGGTGAAGTTGGAGTCTACCAGAGGCCTTGGTGGGTCCCGCTCGGTGATCAAACATGAGCGCTGACTATTTGGCTTCAGCGTGTAACAGAGTTTCATGTTAAAGATATTCAAGATCAGAGTATGGCACTCGTCGACATATTCTCTGTCAGTTGTATCTACGCCCATCTCAATGACTTCTGCTATTACTAGCACTATTATCATGACCACTATCCCAGCTACTGTTCGAGTTCTAGTCCCTCATGTTGAAAGGGAAGCGTCTTATTTAATCATCGCTTGCTCGGGGTTCTTCGAACATATTTTGCTACCCGAAATGTGAGCTCTTTCCCTTTCACATCTAGCTTTGAATCTCATATATGCATCATGTCGGTGTTCTCTAACAGCCTCCTATCGGAAGAGATCCGCCAGTTGAATATAACCCCGAATAACCGGACCGGAGCATGTGACCAGAAGGGGTCGAACTTGTCATTCACATGCATGTCAACTCGCGACATTCTTCGAAGTCGTGTCTATGCTTTGCAGCTCAGCAGCTGAGTATTCATCATATGAAGACTACATTTGTCGAACACTTGTAGTGAACTCCCTCCGACAAGGATGGAGGGTCAATCACCTTTCGTTAAGTAAAGAGGGAAATCACAACAACTCTTCCAAAGCGTCACTCTACCATAGAATGACGCTTTCATAGAATTTCTATGGTTAAGCGTGTTAGAGAACTGTTACACCGCCGTTGGTCCATAACATTATGGGAGAGTTCAAGCAAGTAATTTCTTAGAGATTTGCGATTTGTTGAAGAACTATACTACTGGTAAAGCTTGCGATGGATTCGATGAGCTACGCGTTATTTTGAGAAAGGATTTACCCCGTAGGAGGCACACAGCTACTGTTCGAAAAATGTCGACAACGACTGTGAACATCATTTCGAACACCGATAACATTCATGGTAAAAATGAAGACTCTCGAGACGAGGTTCATATTCCCGCTTCCCAACAACTCAACTGCCTCCTCTTCGTCAACAACACCAAATCGCAGATAAACATGAATACATCTTAGTGAAGCCCACAGCTCGAGATCATACAGGCGTTTCACGACCGAGGATGATAGACCAGTCAGACGATCGGTGTCGAATCGATCTCGGATCTTGTGAAGGGAGTCGGCGATGTTTGAGGACCTCTACACAGCTGACTTTGAGTTCTACTTTGACTTTAGTCTCAGCAACCAATTGAAAGCTTGAACATGTAGTTTCGTCTCTTTGAACTTCGTAATCAGAGTCGTCAGCAGAGAACTGGTGGGGTTTAATAATACTGGCAAGTTTCCCTGACTTGGTGGGAACGAGAACTTGGCATAACCTAGTGGTCCAGTCGTGAAGTGTGATTGTTCTCTCCGGTGTATCAGACGGCTTGGCATCTTGTAAGTCGATTATTGAGGTGTTGGGTCTCGTCTTCATGTCGATAAAGGCGCGATCATATGTCACTTCTGGTTTTCCCGAGGGAAGAATGTGCGAGTGGTACAAATGTAGCATGCCCATAGACAGTTCGTCGTTGACGACCGTATGCAATTGAACGGAGCTTACCAAACCCGGCAAGTCACCAATCGTTGATGAAAAGGTACCGTTTGGAAGCACAGTCGATACTGTGTTGTCGAGGCGGATCAATAGGAGGATGAGAATCACTCTCGTTGACATGGGAGTATTACACAAATGCTCTGAAAAGGCCATATTCATAAAACGATTGTATTCATAGTTGACTTTCGAAAATGCACTCAATTTATTATTAAGATGGCTGCCAACACATTAATTTCGAATAACCCTGTTTCTCACTGCCATACGTCGCGATGAGACGGCCTCATCGAGCGGTTGGAAATTGATTATTGTGCATGTCACTCGAGCCCGCCATAAATCGCCTAATGCCTTCCACCGTGGAAATTCCACCTCGGGGGACCTGATGAGCATGTGCATTTTCTCGGGAGGTTGTATGGCGCATTTAGTCACTCGAATTTTAGTGACTACAACACGGAAACAGTACTCAGCTGAGGAGTCCTCAGTGAGGACAGCAAATATATATTCCCCAAACACTGAACCTGATAGTATATAAGGACATCTTCATTAATTTCAAAGAGGTTCAATGATTGAGCGGATGATGTAAATATAATGAGCACCTCTCAATTGCTCGGACCTAGGTGTTGTGGTTGAGGGATATTGAATCGATTAACATCCAGTTACCATTTAGTTAATGGGGACTTTCCTGAGCCCATCCGCCCCAATTCTAGTGAGCTTGGGAGAGCACCGAGATGATTCTGGAGCATTCCGTGACCTCGCTGATGATGCGGAGCGAAGCCTCCATCGTTGCAAGTTTCGGAAGACTTTCGACAGAATTTCGGGGTTGAAAATCTCGGCGGATCTCACAAGTTTTGAGGCAACGTACGATGCTTTGGCTCCACTAATTCCAACTAGCCAACTGACTCAATGTTGTTAGACAACAGACATTCTACATGATAAACCAACGAGCGACCATAGATGAACCTTTCACGATGAAACGCGTTTATAAAGAATCAACCAATCGATATAGATATAATAGCTATTTCGAGATCTTGCGTGCTTGAGTCCACCTCACATAACGTTGTTAGTTATTCGGAGATTTTTCTATCGGGCTCATTGGTCGCAAGAGCTGAGGTTATCCAACATCAGGAAGCTCTTAATTTGGGACACCTTAGTTTTACCTGACAAGTTCCCTGCATTTACCAAGTTATAGGCATTTTTCCCTTGACAATTTGTTGACTGTATTTTCCACGACTCGATCGTGAATACGGGTTTACGGGTATTGCAGCTTACTCGTGATAAAAGCATTCTCACTATTATGATTGACAATTTTATTCATAGTGTTGCTCTTCACAATTTGGGAAAATTTAACTCCTTAAAATTTTCTGGTCTAACAGGTGTACGTAGTACTACCGATCATGATTAATATACTGTCCAGTCGGAGCCCCACTCCTACTGAGGTTGATGATCATCAATGATCCCAAGCGGCGGAACTGTCAATAGTAAGGATAGTTTTGCTGCTGGTAGTAACGCATTATGACCATCGTAAAGATAACTATCATCAGGGGTTTGTCACCACATCGTCCTGGGGTCTGCCGCGCCTCCCTAGTATGCAACTCAGTTGACAAGTCCGTATATCTCTTGGGGAAAGGTTGGTGTCGTTAATTCACTTGGATTCTTTCTTGCTTTCTGTTATTGAATTTCCTAAAATGTCCAAAAGATCAGCCCAGCCGTCAAGCGAAGTCGCCGCCAAGTCTCTTCGACAGACCGATGCCGTATCGGACATGGTCTTAAAACGAGCCGCCGTTCACTACACTGGTGACATGAAGCTCTCGGAAGAACTCTCGAGCATTTTCGTCGTCGG
>NW_003206658.1:1413007-1421579 GCF_000006405.1 Perkinsus marinus ATCC 50983 | reverse complement strand
GCATTTTCGTCGTCGGACAGTTGGCAGCACTGAAGGCGTTTTCTTGTACGGCTCCAGATTGCCTCAAGCAAGAATTGAGCGATTTCGTCTCTGCTCACGAGGATGGTAGTAGTGGTTGAGAATTTCGATCGATATTGCATACCTCAACTCAGGCTCATCTGGCCCTGCACAAGTGGTAACTCTCATCAAACAGGATGGTGCCGATGGCTCAAAGCTTGCTAAACTCGTTATTATCAACATTCCTACGGAGGCCTCACGTCACAACAAGTAGTTCGAGGTTCCGTAGTCGAGTTCCCATTCTTCTTCTCATAATTTCAGCCCGGCCCGTCCGGACGCGGTCGCCAAGGCGTTGGTAAAATTCCCAGATTTCACTGCTCCTGGCAGTCGGGCCATTCACGTCTTCGCTCTCGGGAAAACAGCCAGAGATGCTGCTGTGACGGGAATCTCCATCGGCCGAGCAGCTGTGCGATTCAACCTTAGCACGAAACGTGGAGCTCCTTGCGAAATGCCCAACCCGAAGGTCACTGTGGAGGTGTGGTCGGCAGAGTCGGGCCCCGCTGATGAGGACCTCTGCAAGGCTTTGGATGTCGTGGTGGATAAGATGAGGATGTCCGCCGCGCTTACGGACATGCCAACAAACTTCCTCAATACTACTACGTACTTCAATTCTGTCCAAATTGAGCTGTTTACGGTATCCGGTGTAGATACGTTACTTTTATGGAACATCTCGTGGCTGGTCTGAAAGCGATGGGCCGCGATGTTGATATGAAAGTTATCAAGGGACAGGACCTCGAAGATCAGGGATTCGGTGGCCTCTGGAACGTCGGCAAGGCTTGTAGGTCTACAGCAATGTGGCGGACCAAGGAGCGATGGATGTCCCGACAGGTACGGCCAACCCCCCAGCGCTGGTGATACTATCGTGGAACGCCTCCAAGGCCAAGGCTGAGGATAAATCGATAGTCTTAGTCGGTAAGGGTATCGTATATGATACGGGTGGACTGGCCTTGAAGAGTCGGGAAGGCATGTCCATGATGAAGAGGGATATGGGAGGTACTACTATCGGCTCGCTTGAGAATGACTAAGGCGACCTCAACCGTATGCAACTAGCAACAACCTCTCTGAATGATAACAATGCTGTTAGCAGTTGCTCGGACGAGTTGATTGTAATAATTTATTTAATAGGGGAATTTGATTCTAGAATAAGACTTACAGTCGTGATATAGTTTCAAATCTGAATTATGGATTTACTCGAAGATGCGGTTGTAGGGGTTTTGTGGCGAAGTGACGTGTCAGGTTCTGCCGGCCTGTTGGGCGCGTTCGCCGCGATCGTGGAATGTGATGTGCAGTTGGGAAAACCGTTGTACTTTGTGGGCTGCCTCGCTGAGAACTCGATTGGCCCTAACGCCTTACGTATGGATGATATCATTACAATGTATTCTGGTCTCACTGTTGAGATCAACAACACTGATGCCGAAGGCCGCCTCGTTATGGCCGATGGTGCCGCATATGCAGCCAAGCATTTGAACCCAGAGTTGTTGGTGGACATGGCTACTCTCACTGGAGCTAGTGGTATTGCTGCAGGCCACTATCATGCGGCTATTATGGCAAATTCTGAAGAGATCGAGAAGGCTGCTGTCGAAGCTGGCAGGCAGATCGGCGACTTGGTTCATCCTCTAATCTTCTGTCCGGAATTCCACAGAGCTGAGCTCCAGAGCGACATCGCTGATATGAAGAACTCGGTAGGTTAGCCGGAGTGGCTCTTTAGTTTTCAACTAGGCTGATACCGGCCGAATCGCAGCAAGCCTGGCTAATTTTAATTTTGTGAGAGATGGAGTCCGTTAGAAACTTTACCGTTTTGGTGGTTGTCGGAGATGCTGAATTCACTTTGGAGCACCTCGTTGAAGTAGCTCGACTCTGACCCAGCGACAGAGTTTCGTTGTAGGTTAGTCCTCTTTACTCTCAGGTCAAGAACAGAACGAATGCGCAAGTCTCCTGTGCTGGCTGGTTCGTGTATGAGAATATGATGGCTGCTGCTGCAGTAGCTAAAACGGAGGAAGATATCAAATACCTCCACGTCGACATGGCCTATCCCGTTGAGTTCATGGACAACAAGGCTACTGGATACGGCGTCTGTCTTATCAGTCAGCTACTAGGCCTCTTTGACAAGTGTCTGCCTCAATAGGCTACGTACGTACATAATTATTGAGCTACCTGAGCTACCTCACAATCTGATTAGCTCCAACGTTTCTGCCCCTCCCCTATCCCGTCTTGGGATATACATACTTCCATGGCACTGCCATTAACGTAATTCTGTAGCTCTTCTGTCCGCCCTAACATTCGCGTTGGCAGAAGTTTCTAGTACGATACAGCATGCATTTCGAGTTATTAGTACCGAGTCGATGATGATGGTAGTGATGTTGCATTGTCGAAGAGTTCTTCAAGAGTACACAGAAGAACTATGCTTGAACCTGGATGTATGAGATGATATTCGTCCGATTGGCCCTCTGCCTGGAATAAATTTTACTACGTTGGGCTACAGCGAAGATGAACCCTTTGAAGCGAAGATATCTGACTCGAGAAATGAGGAGGATCTCCATATCGCTCTTTGGGCTTCTGTCTTCGAACCTACGCTCAGTGCGATCTAAGGGTAATAATATTCGTGAATATTCGAGCCTAGAGCGATCTGTTCGTCCATGGTTGTCATTGACAACTTTTCAAGCAATGGTAATTTCGCTTGCTATATATTAGTCATCTCTCGAGTTTTCCGTCCAGACTCGAAACTGTCTATAAGGTTCCACGAGGGAATTCGTTGTTAGTGACATGTCAGCACTTTCTACCCCTATCAGTTATCTCTCCTCAGTGAAGATTCATGGAGGACAATGGCTGCTAGCCACTGCTGTTTGTTGCTGCACGCGGATTAAGTATTTTACCAACTTGTTACCTTGGGAATCCCAAGGTACACATGTTGGAGAATTCCAAGTTGGGATTCTCCAGCATGTTACATGTGTAACTTGTGTAACGCAACTCGGATAGGAAAATGTATCAAATGGCTGGCAAAATTTCGAAAATGTGAGAGGGGACTACCCATGCGGAGAACTTTACAGCGATTTGTCTTTGCAGAAGCAATTGAAGGTAACGCAGTAGCACTCATTGGCCGAGCATTCGGCGCATCCACCAGCAAGAGACTTCGAGTTGAGTCTACGCTGAATCAAAGGACGGTCTCCCTGATTACTCCCTTTGATACCAGCGGCAGCGATGATGAGCACGACGATTGCCAGAAAAGTGGGACGCATAAGAGTTGAGGATGAGAACCAGAGTGAAAGCTGAAGCTTGAAGAATGAGTTCTTGCTGTGAGTTCGCACTGTTAGGTTTCATCCCATCCCTTCAAAATAGCTTGGATATCTCTCTAGGATGGGAATCTCTGACCTTACCAAACCTAGGGGAGATGCTATCATTGGGGACCGCTATAGGTATACGTCCCTCAGGACATAAACCTTACGCTATACAAGAGGCGATTTGCTGCAGGCTAGATAGACATGTCACAGTGACGTCGTCACTGCACGTCTCGTTCCCTTAGGCCGGAGTCATTACTATGCTCTTCATCGGTCTGGTCTAAGACAGATCATCTAGCGTCTAGCTATGTAGATTCAATCTGTTGCAATTGTTACATCAGCCCGCTTGTCTAGAGGACGACTCACAAAATGGCTAATCCATCGCATCATCCCGTCATCGATGTTGTATCCCACCGCCTTGGATCTAAGCGCCCTTCAAGCTACCCGTCACCGACCCGTCCCCTTCAATTCGATTAGACGGGTTGCGGGGTATCTCGGGATCTTGAAGATCCGATCTCCGCTTCTGGAGGGCCGAGAGAAATGTTGTGCGATCTGACGCCTGTAGCCGATGATAATATTAGATAACCATACTATCTATGGATGTACGAAAGCACACATACAGAGCATAAAGAGACATTGTCTCCGAGACAGTGATGTGTACGACATGCGTGACACAAGGCGGCGAGGCTAGCAAGATAGGGAATCTAACGTCCGAACACTTAGGGTCACAGATCATGCCCTCACCCGAGGCAATACGTTAGCGCCTCGGACACCAATCCACGGTAGAGACCATCATCATGATTCACGATTCGTGAATGCCAGTCAGTTCCTCGCCTTCTAAAGAAGAAGCTCTAGTGGTTGAGCTTCACCAAATTCCGGATAGATTTGGTTCTAATTTTGTCCCCTACCTGCACCACATAGCTGTAGGGTGACTTGCACTCTCCAACTCGATATTCGAGGAGAGGGAAAGCGGTAGAACGAGCCCAGTAAATGATTGCCTGGATGACGACTTTGCCCGCACTATAGATCTTGCATATATTCGTTGAAACTCACAATCTGGATTGCAGGAAAGCGGTAGAACGATGCCAACATGAGCAAGAATGTACACTCATGTTAACGCGCGCTAACTCATTGACGTTGGGCGGAAACCTTGTATTCCACTCGTCGATAACGAGCTCCTCGTGTGTGCTCCAGCGCAGCGAGACCCACGTCCATTAATCGATGTTACTCCTTGATCATTCGCTTACCAAGGGAGCAGTGAAAGAGTAGACAGTGCGCGCTAGATGTAGACAAAAAAGAGACAGTGACATGGGTGGTGGATAGCATCACTATTTGGGGGAGCCTATATCTTCCAATTTCGATGATTCAAGTTAGTGATACTGTAAGCTTGTTATTAAGTATTCTGTCACTCTTCTCTCAGCCACGCAGTCGCTGCCTGTATCTATCTGGACCATCTCGCATGACGTGTCTTACGTACAGACTCAATGGTTGTACGTCATGTCCCTGCGTACCAGCAGTGACGCTACGCTGTGTAGCCTATACATCGACTACAACTACAGCGGAGTTACACGGGTGCAATGTGAGTATATAGGCTCAAGTAGATTTGTTTTCACAGTTGAGTCATAATGCGAGTTCTTATCATTGTGACCGTTCTAGCCTGCTCATGTCCTGCGGCATTTGGTCAGATCGTCTTGCCTTTCGAAGATGGTATAGTTAGTGGAGTGCAATTCGACGGGCAACCACTAGGCCTTTATATGGATACTGGCGTCAGTGGAACTTACGTTGTTCTGAAAGATTGGTACGAGAAGACCTACGGGAGTGATGCCTGCAAGAATCTACCAAGTGGCTGCTATTCGTGTCCTGGTCCATGCAACCCTTATGCTGAAAAGAAGGACGCTACTACATTCGACGATGGCTCGATGATAACCTCCGTCTTGCACGAAGGCACTCTCACAATCGGGGGATACCAGCTTAAAATGCAATTTCGTTTAATAATAGGCTTCTCTCCTGGCCAGAGAATGCCAAACGAGAAACCACGGAATTATCTTGGCCTCGCCTTTCGTACTGCAATCAGCCTTCAGACGGTCCCAAGACAACTTTTCCTCAACAAACTCATCAAAAAATATGCGGTGTCAGTATGCTCTCCTGATAGTGTTATGTTGTTTACCGGAACTTTGATACTCGGCGATTCGGAAGGCTTATGTCACACGAAACCAGCTGTTACCATAATCCCGATGATCCAACCCCATATAGCTAGCCAATTGAACTCGGACCTCTCTTCTTATGGTCTGATAAGTTCTACAGGGATGATTTTTACGCAACCGGTGCAACACGGTTCCGTTATTTACGACACGGGTGCCTTCTCCATTTTTACTCCCAGAAGTATGTTCGAGGCTCACCTCAACAAGATCGTATCTTTCGCGGGACCAGGGGCGTACGTCAAGTCTAGCAAAGGGCTATGGTACATAACAGACAAAGGATACACCTCCTTTCCGACTCTCACATTTTCTGTCGGAAATGATCAACATTCTTTTGTGATACGGATTCCGCCGAAGCAATACGCCCCCGATTGTGATGGTGAATGGTGTGTACTTGCATTCATGCCTAACGACATGGCCGCATTCGTTCTTGGTCGCCCTTTCTTCTCAACTTACTTCTCATCGTTCGACCTGAAGTCACTGACTGTTAGTATTGCTGAATATATGTCCCCTTAGAGTATCCTCATTGTTTTCAAACACTTGGGATACCTGCTATTGTACCATGTCAATACAGTGGACTAATTCTTCGTTGAACCATCGGTGTCTTGCCAGCACTACTATGTCGTTGTGAGCCGTGTGCCGATAAGGGCCCGAATATTCTCAACGCAACAAGATAGTCGATATATCCTGTTTATTTTCATCACGAGAATCTCATGTCATCTTCATCTCTGGAGGAAGGCTACCATGAAAAACAGCACACGAGAAAGAGCAGAAAAAAGTGCGATGTGCTGTAATAGTAGTTTGACGTACAGAACAGCAGAAGTGCGGTTTTCTACAACTAAAAGTCGCAGGTAACCATTACAGCACAAAAATAAATCGCACTGTCAAAAGAGCGGCTGCGCTCTTATTCGCAAAAAATGTGTTATTACGAAATCGCAGATGCTGTTTTGTATAAAGTTTGTATGCGGTTATGTATTTCGAGTGTTCTTTTGTCCGTTGCCCTTTTCATACATAACAGCAATCGCGATAAGTAACGTGGCGTTTTGATCGTTTGACGGCGGAGCGAAGTCGTCACTCATATTGTTTTACATTACCCGCCGTGCGTCGACGTTTGCTTGTCTTCCAATGGGAAATTTTTTCATGATCAGTTTCGTTACTTGGTTCCTATGCCTAAACCAATCTGCTGTCATATTTGCTATCGCGGGAGGGACTTTGGGGCGATGGCCGATTGTGACTCGTGTGGTATGAGAATCCATATTGCAGGGTGTGCCGATGAGGCTGTGGATTCTACTTCATCACAGCGTTATGTATGCCATCGTTGCGAGCGTCAACGGAAAAGATTCCGAGGAAATAGTACAGTTATTGAGCACTTGATTCCCGCGTTTCGAAAACTTGAAATCAAGTGTATATAGAATGTGACAGAGTCAGCGCGCCTCATGAGTGTAAGTATATATTGCTAAGTAACTTTGGCTGTTACTGGTTATTCGTCTGATAAAATTGCGCCTCAAATTGGATTGTTAGGGAAGATTTTTTAGGATCTCATATCACCTTCCAAGCCGAAACCTTCTCGGGGTGCCATCGAGCAGTTGTGGAATAATGCAGGGCAACAACGAACGTCGGTGGGGATGGTGAAGTAGTGACTAGATCAATTCATCTCCTTGCATTCTGAAATTCATCAGTTACGTTAAGCGGATTCTCGGCATAGATGAGGGAGAGGTGGTGGAAGTTGGCGACTTCGCCGGTTATGATTTGATGAGATTCATGAACTCGCGGGTCTCGGAGGCTGGGACAGAAGTGTGATTTGCTGCGATGAGCTCGGGCGGTTGAGTAATTGTGAGGTTTCCTCAGGTGGTCAGGAACGATGTTAATGCGCTGTTGGAGTGAAAGCTGGGCTTGAGCACAGGTGACTTGCAAGCTGGAGGGCCTCTGGCCTCCCGGAGACGCGAGCCTCTTATGTGGTTAACGTTGGAACCACACTTTCAAATTCACTCGTCATCTGCTTTGGTCATATTGGAGGCCGTTAAAAGCATGGTTGCAGGGATAGTGGAGGAAGCAGTCCAAAACCTTTGGGGTGTCCATTGCAGTGCTCAGGGAGTTCGAGAAAAATTCTAGTTGGAATTCCACCAAGGATGTGGAACAAGTTGAAAAACTCAAGGCCTGAAGGAGATGACGTGTCACGAGTAGTCGATTACATCGACTCAGTCTACATGACTAACCCGTTGGAAGGGTTACACAGGCAGTGATTACAACTGAATCAGCGAGCCTGTGACACTCTCTGATTGTACAGGGTTCCCTCATGCTCAGATATCTGAATGAAGTCGTATAGAAAAGGAATCCCAGAATTGTGCGGAGTGAAGGAGAAGCAGCTTATGTATGTTGAACGTAGAGTAGAAAGAAAGTTTCCGAGCATGATATTGAAGCGCAATCATGATCTCTCATTTTTACGTCTCGAGCCGTTGTTGTTGCGTGAACACAGTACGTGTAGAACATCTATGTAACTTAGTATCAACAAGAGCATAGCGGAACACGCGCAGCACGGAAATTTCATAGCAGATGTGAGAGACAGATGAAGACCATGCGTATGCGCATGGCACGCACATGACAGGAAAAACGGCAGAAAACCCACACAACGGACACATTTCGCATATAATAGGACTGAAAGGAATGAAGAGTTGCGTAAGTACGGACATCGTGAAAGAATCGTCCGAATGATTGCGGATGAAACCTCACCCAGTGAGGAATTCATACTTCCCGTAGCGGAAGAACGCTCCCAGAATGTAGTACTTTCTGGTAAGTTAATCTCTCTTACCCGCCGATGTTTTAGAAAAAATGCGAGAAAAAAGATAGACATGAGCAGAAAAGTGGCAGAGGGGCGTATGCCATAGTGTATTTCTGCCGAGAAGAAGAGCAAATTCTAAAAACATGCTGAAATGCATTTCTGGCTAAGAGAAAAGAGTGTTTCAGCAGAAGTGCGATTTTGCATAATGTCGGAGCGCTTATGTAAATCAGAGTGCCATTGTGTGTGATAACAGTGCGATTTTG
>NW_003206658.1:1398354-1412907 GCF_000006405.1 Perkinsus marinus ATCC 50983 | reverse complement strand
ATGTGATTCACGAAGCAATCGACAGATCTTTCTCGATACTAGCCCACCCGAAACGCTAAATAGCGTTTTGGGTTGAACGGTCCGACTTGGACCAACTGAAATAATTGATCACCCGGGGTGATTCACCCCAAGTTCACAATGTTCACTGGTTTGAGACTCCCCGACTCCATCAGCCGTAGACTCAGTATTACCAACCATAAGACTTCAAGAATGGTAAAGGAAAATATGATCTTAACTCTCTATGCTATCCCCAGGCTATAGCTAGCTAAGCGCGGATCCACCGCGCTAAGCCTTCGTGTACTGCTGTCCCAGGGACTGTGTCTCTCTACACGCCCCCCCCCTCCCCGCATATTCTTATGCGAATAGATTAGGCAGTGCCGGTGAGACTACATTCAACTTCTACGAGACCGTCGGGGATGTACTGCAGGTTCAGGAGGTCTAGCATTGTTGGACCAATCTTCTTTAATCTTCTTTAAATGAGTCAAGCCATTTCGGAGGACTACCATCATCCCGCGTGACGAAACAACGAGAAAAAAACGGTATATAACAACGGTATGTAACAACGGTATATAACAACGGTATGTAACAACGGTATATAATAACGGTATAACAACGGTATATAAACCGATGCGTCTTTTCGAATAGTCCTATCATACCAATCTCGGTCTCCAGTAGTATCCAGAATGGAGATCTGTATCCTTGCTCGGACCTTAGACGGACCATTGACCTCGTTCAAGCTCGACTGAATATTCATGAAAGGGCATAAATTCCCGAACGACTCAACCTGCTTTCTGCCGCTAGGGAAGACCACCAAAGCTCTCTCACCCCCAAGTAAAGCATCAATATGCGCTAGGGTACTGCCAACATCAGATTTCTTAGCCCTTTGGCGGATAACCAAGACCGGCTCTCCCAGAGTTGGAGTCCAACGCTCAGCTTTTACCTTGGAGGCCTTCCTGGAAATGACCTCACAATCTGATTGGCTCTCACGTTTCTGCCCCTCCCCCATCCCGTCTTGGGAGATACATACTTCCATGGCACTGCCATTAACGTAATTCTGTAGCTCCGAGCTACTAGCTCGTCTGTTTGCTCTATCATTCGTGTAGCCAGAAGTTTCCTCTAATACGATACAGCATGTACTTCGAGTTCTTGTTACAAAGTCGATGATAGTGGTAGTGATTTTGCATTGTCGAAGAGTGCTTTAGGAGTATAAAGAAGATCTATGCTTGAACCTGGATGTATGAGATGATATTCGTCCGACTTGCCTACTGCGTGGAATAAATGTGGCTAAGCTGGATTACAGCGAAGATGAACCCTTTGAAGCGAAGATATCTGACTTGAGAAATGAGGAGGATTTTCATATCGCTCTTTGGGCTTCCGTCTTCGAAGCTACATCCAGTCACTGGATTCCAGTGGGACTTTGCGTCGTGAATATTTGAGACCAGGGGGATCTGTTCGTCTATGGTTGTCAAGCCAAGGTAATCATTGGAACAGTTCATGGGTTTCCACGAGGGGTTTTCTCGTTACTAACGAGAACGAGTCGTTAGAGCTTTCTACCCCTATCAGAAAACTTTCCTCAGTAACGATTCAGAGGACAGTGGCTGCCAGCCACTGCTGTCAGCCACCGACTGTGTCGGTGACCATCGAGAATGAGCTCACCGCTGACTGTCGGCAGTGACCTCATTATCGACTAACTGTTCAAGGTGAGCTTCTTCCAAGAATTTGATAGGGTATAACGCAAGTATGATGGGAGAGTGTAGAAAACGGTTGGGAAAAGTCGAAAAGTGCAAGTAGATTACGAATACTGAGAATAATAGTGCGATAGAAAACTCGCTGAAGATGAGTAACTCAGGTAAAAGATCTACAGTGGCTTTTTATAGCAAAAGCAATTGAAGGTAACGCAATAGCACTCATCGGCCGAGCATTTGGCGCACCCGCCAGCAACAGGATTGGATTTTAGTCTACGCTGAATCATGGGTAGACTATCTTCGTTATTATCCTCTTTGATACCAGCGGCAACTATGATGAGCGCGACGATTGCCAGGATAATGGAACGCATAATGGTTTGATATAAGGAAAGCAGCGAAAGCTGAAGTTGGAAGAATGAGTTCACGGCGTCACGTGGCGATGAACGAGACTCCATCGTCTGTGGCGCGTCTCCTCGCTTATCAGAGACGTCACGTCAACGTCCCTCAAGGAACGTGTTTCCGTTGCATGACTGACATAGAAATACTTTTATGGGGGAAGTCTCACATTTTACAGTAAATTCTTGTTCGGCTCAACAAGAGCCGTATCTACATTGTTTTATGCAGGACCGTCAAATGCTTTAAGATTATACAAGAGAACAACGCTTAAGCCTGGGTGGAGGAGATGATATTCGTCCGATTGGCCCTCTGCCTGGAATAAATTTTACTACGTTGGGCTACAGCGAAGATGAACCCTTTGAAGCGAAGATATCTGACTCGAGAAATGAGGAGGATCTCCATATCGCTCTTTGGGCTTCTGTCTTCGAACATACGTCCAGTGGGACTTTGCGTCGTGAATATTTGAGACCAGGAGGGTCTGTTCGTCCATGGTTGTCAAGCCAAGGTAATCATTGGAACAGTTCATGGGTTTCCACGAGAGGATTTCTCGTTAGAGCTTTCTACCCCTATCAGAAAACGTTCCTCAGGGAAGATTCAAGGGACTGGGTCGGTGATCATCGAGAATGAGCTCACCGCTGACTGTCGGCAGTAACCTCATTCTCGATTAACGTTCAAGATGAGCTTCTTTCAAGAATATGATAGTGTTACACTATTAGTGTATAACGCAAGTATGATGGGAGAGTGTGGGAAGCAGTTGTGAAAACTCGATAAGTGCGAGGGGTGTAGCGACACGGTTTCCTCCCCTGCAGACTCTTCATTAGAAGCTATCGACGACGGACTCGCGTGCAACCCAACATCGTTTTCTCTACTAAGACTCATATCCATATCGAAGTAATAGTGGAAGAATAGACCGGAAATTAAGATCCAAAGAAGACCCCCTGAAGTACGTAAGATACTCGAAATGTAACGAGCGGCAGAAATACGGACTTCCTACGTCACAGATCAGAACCAAATATCGAGCGCGTCACAGACATCTCTTGTAATCTCATAAGTTCTCGACTGTTTCTCAATAAGTCTGATAATGGTATACAAGCGAGGAGAGTTGACAGGATCAATCACGAATCCTCGTCGGAATAAGTGACAACTACAGCAGAGTTGTAAAGGCTGAAGCAGTCATCATCACATTATTGTTGTCAAGCCCCGAGCGATAAGTCATCACAACAAGGGGATTACCAACACTGAGAACAATACTGCGATAGAAAAACGATAAGACAAAGATGAGAGATAAGATGGAAGAGAGATAAGATAAGATATCAGAAAGATAGATGAGATATAGGAGATATCTCATTGCTTTTTATTGCAAAAGCAATTCCAGGTAACGCAATAGCAGTCACCGTCCGGACAATCAGAGCATCCACCAGAAAAAGGGTTGCTCCCCCCAAGTCTACGCTGAATCATGGGTAGACTATCTTCGTGATTACCCCCTTTGATACCAGCGGCAACTATGATAAGCGCGACGACTGCCAGGATAGTGGAACGCATAATGGTTTGATATTGCGCGAAATGCAGCGAAAGTTGAAGGTAGGAGAGCGAGTTCACGGCGTCACGTGGCGATGATTGTCGTCACGTGACGCCGTGAAGCGTGAAGCGTCCGGTAGGGACTCCATGGTCTGACGCGTCTCCTCGTGTCGGTGTATCGGTTGATGAAATCTAAGAACAACACAACAAGGGAGCTCGAGCTAGAGCAACCAACATTACGACCCTAGGACAATACCGATGAGTGCACTACCTGCACTTAAGCTCTTTACGAATACACGCACTTAGCAGCACAGTAATCGATATCGGGCCCATTAGCTATAATGAGGAAGGCGAAGAGTTGATGAGATAACAAGGGACCCTGCACCCTTGTCAAGGGTGCAGACAAACTGGATCCACAACACTCGCTTATTAGAGACGTCACGTCAACGCCCCTCAAGGAACGTGTTTCCGTTGCATGAGTGGCATAGAAATACTTTTATGCGGGAAGTATCACATTTTATAGTAAATTCTTGTTCGGCGCAACAAGAGCCGTATCTACATTGTTTTATGCAGGACCGTCACAAGGTGCGCGTCTTTCAGTGCAGCGTACAATCTTCCCTCGATGAGTGAATCCCTGCGCTCTCACTTCGTTGTCCAACGCAACACCTCATTCGAGAGATTATACTCGGTATGGTCTAAATTCTGAATCCTCCCGAAATTGCAAACATATGGCATGCATAAGATTTCCGTGGAGAGCTGCTGCATGACTGTCAGAGCCGTCCTCACGCTTGGTTTCCACCAGACTTGTCATCATACCTGACCACACTTCCTCGGCTATTCGATATCTTTTGAATAACCTCACCACTCATCTTTGACGTGTGGCACGATAGAACTGCCATAGCGATGAAGGCAAGAGCATCCTCCTTCTCAACGGCTCGTCGCCATAGAGTCTCCACACACGATTCCGAGGCCGTGATAGTTCGACGAGGCACCGGACATGGGCTCAGACGTGCTTATAGCTAACTCATCTCGGCAGCATTATTAACTCACATAAGGCCAAGACCATACGGCCTATAGAGTTCTGCAGAGTCGGCGTTATTGCATGTCGTGCATTGGGTATGGGTTGGAGCATCTCTATCCAGCCCTCTTCCACTAGCCGAGGGCCCACTCTCGCTGCAGTCTGCTGGCATGCCGCTACGTCTAACAATCCGAACAAACAAGAGCGCCTGTAAGGAGTATGCAGCCTCCTCCTCCTTCTCCTCACCTGTGACGAGATCGAAGACCACTGTTGCCCTGGTGACAGCGGTGGTGACAGCTTCCCCACCTGTCGATCGAAGGATGAGGGCAGACTTCACATGAGCATCAATAATGGCACTCATAACTTTCCCTAATATACTCCGATTCATGAGTGACCTGGCTCGGACTCATCAGCAACTAGCCCGCCGATGCTCCGTACCTCTTTGCAAGCGATATGACATCACAGCATCGCGCCAATAATGCAGTGGGGACATCAGCACGAGTGGCAAGCGATAGGACGAGGGAGAGGAGACCACTCCTGGCTAGCAGGTCCGGGATAGCGGTGAGAGTCCTATTGACGTCTATGAGAGTAACTGAAGTCAACGGTTGCCCGAACAACGCTGAACTCGATGATAATGAATACCCAGTAAATCTAGAAGGACGGCGGTGAGCTCTTCGCTGCTCAGCTCTGTTGGAGGCTTCCGTTCAGAAGTAGACGCCAACCAAACCATCTTGAAGGCCCTCACGAATGGCGGGGCCTCTCCTTCGAGACTTAGTATAGGGTGCATCTGATCATACGCGACACCACTTGGGATATGTAGCCAATTTCTGCACGCATGCCCATTCTGAATACAGTACGTGCAATCTAGAGAGTACAAAACTGTCCAGCAACGATGAGCTTTAGTCTCAAACTTCGTTTATACACTCTCTTTTATATGTTATAATGAATACCACATCGCGCAAACTAGTTTTACATCTCATCACAGAGCTACCATTAACACGATACACCGCTCGCCTCGTTACCGTGGCGATTCTGCCCAGTAGCTGCGTTAACGTAGCTACAAAACGATATGTCTCAGAGGATCTTTCCCTAGGGGTGCCAGCGGACTGCAAGCCGGTGATAACTTCTGATAGCGCCTTCGAGATCCGACCAAGAATGGTGTTGGCTACAGCAGAGTCCTGAGAGAGAACGACATGAGTTGGAGGCCCAGTCAAGCATCTCACCGTTGAAGCAGAGGGTGTCAGTATCGACTTGATAGCAATAGCGACATCACATGCAGCACTAGAGATGTGCTCAGGACGGAAGCACTCCAGCAACTGACAAATGGCTAGGCTACAGCTACGATGGCCATGTGAGGGCGCTACCTCGCGCACTGGCGCGCTGAAGTCCAACTCGGCCACTACCGGGACTATCTCCCCTTGCATAGTCTGAATTTCACGTCTCAGACTCTGAAACCTGACAACAGAAACTCAGCTCCAGCAGAGCCGAACCTAGCAGAGATCCACTACGACCTTACTGATTTATACAGTCACCTATACAGCTTATCGAAGCAAGAGCCAATGTGGCCTTCCAAGGGAGGCGTAACGATACTTCACTCGTCGCTAAACATGGTGACACCCTGAAAGTGCAGTGTGAAGGGCGACAAGGCGAACGCCTCCATAGCTGAACTCAAGGAGGAGTGACATGAATATACCCTCCGGGCCATTACGAACATAGCGAGATATGTCTAACATGGTCTATACCCCATCCCTTCTCACCACTCCCTGACCCATTGAGCCATGCATTCTCCTTGGCAGCCCATCCAAAGCATTGCTGGTCTCAACGCTTCTGCACCACGTCGTGTGCCAAGCTGAGCTCGCAATGTACGCAATACATAAGACACTCCTCCATCTCAACCACGTATGGATGAATATAAGATATCGGCCCCACAGTTTAGAGCCAGTGGGAGCTTACTTGAAGCATCGGACCACACAACGGCATGCCGTGAGAAGTTCCGAAAAGTGTGGTATGCATACTAAGATATGCCAACAGCTCAGCGTCGTTTTCCATGCATCGTGAGACCAGACTCCACACACTAGATGGACTAAGACAAAGGCCGAACACCCAACCTTGTTATCGTCGGCTCCACTCACCTTCCCGAGTCGATCACCGCACTCCAAAGATTCATCTTCGTCAACTCTGCAGCTAAAATCTTCAAAGATTCCCCATCCTCTATCGCGCCCATCACTTCCACTGCCGCTTCCCGCATCGCTCCGTCTACCACCCGTCCCCTCTCCTTCACTATGCACGGCAACTTCTTCGCAATTTCAGCAGCAATCACCGGAGTCATATTCATCGCGATAATCCTCAAACATTCCATTCTCACCGCCACCGCACTATCCTCATCTAACGCACAGCCGAGGATTCTCTCCTCCAATTCGTCCGAATAGTAATCACCAAGGACCCGCCAGGTCAGCTGTCGGACCACGATTACATTCCCAGTGTGTGTGAGAGGAACCAGAACATCCCGGAGCTCCCGCGCATGAGCTTTTGCCGTACCCAGAAGCCAGAGCGAGCCAGCGAGCATAAAGTGATAAGCCGTGCCCGAGTTGACCATCGGCCTTATGATGTAGGGAACAACACCGAGCTCGAGAATATCTCTACTGAGAACGTTCGGACCGAGATGGACCACCATCGCACAGAGCAGTCTTACAGAATGCAAGGTAAGCTCACGAAGCCCATCACTTTGGAGGAGTAGTAGGACGAATGGTGACCACAACGACGGTCTGAAGGAGCTCAGCTCCACACCACTACATGCTATAGTGAGCATGTTCAGAACGAAGCCTTCCGGTAACAGTGCTAGTTGCCTACGAGTGTCGATAGCAATGATGATACTCTGCATCGCTTCAACCACCTTTCCTCGCAATTTATGCCCACCCACAACAAATGCATGTCGGAGTGTCATGCCGTACTGACCATAGACCAACTCTGCCGTCCTCGAAGATGCTCCTGTGATCTCCATAGGAGGCCGAGATGCTAGCAGGACGTCCAACTTCCTCTCATAAGCCAATCGATGCGCCTCAGGCACGTCCATCATAGCATACCGCAACTCCACCGCTGCATAGCAGTCACCACCCCAATGATACTCGTCCGGCTCCACCCCCATGCCTTTCAATAGACCAGCTGCCTTTACTCTGTCTGATGACACGTCAAGCTCAGAGGAGGACTGCAAGGCACGGAAGTCCTGATAGGCGCGCACAGAGAGCCCCTGCAGAACTAATGCCGCTAGCTTCTCCACAGCCTCAGCCCTGTGATGGTAGAGCTGGGTATCCTACACAGGCGTCAGTGTTGACATGCATGTGACAGGTCTCCACTCACCATAGACCAACTGATGAGATGCTCCGTCAGTCTGTCATTCATCTTCCTCTGCATTAAAACATCCCTCGAGAGCACTAGCAGCTCAGAACACAAGTCGAACACAGCCAGCCTCGGCGGTGACCAACATCGCACCAAACGCAGCGATGACGAGGCCTGCGGAAACATCACAACTTCCAGGCCAGCCATCAGGCAATGCCTGTGTGGGGAAATATGCATGGTCAACCACATATGTTGGTGAAAATTCTGAGAGGAAAATTTGGAGGATTCTTATTGATTTCCGTACAACTCCACCCTAATGCGAATATAAACTCCCATGATTAGTAAGGAAACTCCTGAGCACAGGTGAGGAAAGTGAACATACATACCAACACTGCCAGGCATCCTACCTCATAGTACTCCGATGGACAGAAATACCTGGCCAGAGCATCAGCAACAAGGTCCAAGTACTTGAGAACCTCCTCTCTAGGGAGGCCCAGATCAGTGAGATATCGCCTATAGTGAGAAGAGGAGTTCAAGTTCAAGTAGGCCGAGGTTGACCTACTTCCCATCCTTTTCTAAGCCCCGAGTGAGAACTTGAAGAGCCGTCTTGGCAGTCTCATTGAGCGACGTGAGTGGCTCCGTCGAGGAACATCGAGTAATGGTATTGACCAAGGCCAGCAATACGGCATGGATGCTCCCGACACACGGCGACAGGGGTAATCTGATCAACGGTATTACTACTCCAACAAATAGACGTGTATAACTCTGAACTCTTTGCACCAGTCTGAACGGCAGAGACTCGGCACTACTTCTCGTTGTGTTCCAGCTTCTTCATCAGTCCAAAAAGTACTGCATTGAGAGACTCCGCGATGAGCCTACTTATGAGGTCGTCCTGCTCCTCTTCACCAACACCCTCCTAAACACGATAGAATACACCGGTCCAGCTCATATGGAAGAAACTTCCTTCCTCAGCCGTTGGGAGAATACAACCCTCCGTCGAAAGTCATCCCTACTCGATCGATCTCATCCGATAGCGCTGTCAACAAGGCCTCCACTACGAGCAAACCCTGATGGCTAAAGAATACTTCTACAGGGTAGTCGTAGACCATAACATATCGGACCTGAATCGAGGAGAGTCTTATCATCGACACTTTGGCGTACCTCTTGGAGAGCTGCTATTCTCTTGCTGCGACCAACACTTGAATATTTGATCCTACAAGACGCTTCAAAGAGTCTTCTCTCGTCTGAGGCACGTGACCAACGCACGGCTATACAGGAAAACCTCAACCCAAGCCTTCTTACCAGCACTAGAGACCGACACGAGCTGTAGCCAACTCGGCTGTGCTCTGGCAGCCTTCGCTTGCTCAGCAGCATGACCGGGTGGCAGTGGGGGGTCCTTAGGTGGGCGCTGGACTATCGGGCCCGATGACGATGGGCCCGTCTGGCTCAGCAGACACGACAGCGCAGCATCAATCTCCTCAGCGTATCTCCAAACCACCATCAGTTAGTGGTGCAAGGGGACTCTTACCGAGCTTCAAAGCCTCGAAAATCCTCGAAAAACTCTATCGCTCCGCTCGAAATAAACCTGTCAAGCACCTCTATAGGTGAACTGTAATGCTTTCGTTCACCACGAACCGAGTCCGCATGCTCACTCACCTCTCTCGTATATGAGTATTCTCCGCAACACACGTGGCCACAACTCCTGTATAGAATCTAATAAACGCTTTAACTAGATCCATATTGGCCTTCTTATGTCGATCATTGAGCCAATGCAGTGCCAGCTGGGGGAACTCGACAACTCCTGAAGTGAAGGCCCATCCAACACCAACTACCAGGGCCCCCCCGAGCTCACGTGCGACAGTTATTGGACTGATAAGCCCAGTATTGGTCTTAGTCATCAGGGCCCTCACAGCTCGATCCCGTACATCGTCAAGTTGATGACCCAATTTCATACACAGCTCATACACCGAGGCTGCCTGCCGGGCATTGGTCTCCTCCTCTTCTGCCATACTACTATAACAGGAAGTCCCCCCTCACGACCAACACGGAAGCAACATCATCAGGATGTGAAGCATATGATAATTATCGTAATTCCTCAGTTACGTATAGTGTCATCAATTCGATATAGTTTTCTCGTATTTTCTGTACACTTTATAATCATCCCATCCACCTAAGACATTCTCAATAACAACAACAGACCTTGCAGCAGCAGCAACCGAATGAAAAATTACCCGAAACTGATCTGAGTCACTTAACGTGAATTTTGAAAATTATTTTCTTTGATGTGAGTCACTGAATTCGATCTGTCCTCGATAATCGAAAAATCGTCCGCGTTGAAAAAGAAATCCACAAGAGATAGCACGGGATCACTGTGTGAACTAACATGTCACCAAAGGCGAATGTCCAAGGCTCTATTCTCGTGATGAGAAATTATAGCTGCCCGACGAGACTTGAGCATTTCGAAATCTTCCCTACGAATTTACAAGTCTACCATCGCTCAGATTTTCCATATCTACACTTTCCAGATCAACCTCGGGTCACTTTTCGTCTGTATGCTTCATGTGATACACAAACGAGCACCCCTATTCCTCGACAGCAATTCCTCGAGCATTCAAGGCCATCCCTGCGTACATCGGTGATGCCTTTGATCTTCGCAATGTGCTGCGCCACAACTGGTATCATCCCACAGTGCGCCACATTGCCTGATCGCTACTGCACTACAATAGCTCACCTCTTGCTACCTCTGAAGGGCTCAGGGGCCAAATACGGCCCGTCTGTCTCCAACACCAGACGATCAAGTGGAGTTCTGAAAACAAACCATCCTCACATTCGAGCTCGGCAGTACTCACATTCGCACACTTTCCTGCAAATCACGGTTGTTAACGAATGACACTACCCCAGCGTAACCGAAGTAAGCGTTGGGGAAGTCCGTCGCGATGGCTCGCAGAAATCTTGGCGAATCCGAGAAGCAATGAACGTGTATGCTGAAACCACGCACAGGAGCTTCAAGGCCACGGCAGATATTCTTCTCTGTGCGACATCTCACGGGTGCTCTCTCGGGAGGTGCTTCTTCATGATCTCGAAAGAATCTTTCTCCGCACAGCGAAGATGCAGTACGACCGGGATACCATCCTTCACAGGCTGCAGACAGAGCTGCCGGGCGAAGACCTGAGTCCTTATAGAGGCACCAACCATATGAGAGACCATTCGTGCTCACCTTCTTCTGGAGATTCCTATCAACATTACCACCTCCTCCAAAGTAATCAAGGCCACACTCTCCTAGAGCCACTGCTCGACGATGCCCTGTTGCATCCACAATAGCATGTTCAAACTCCTCACTATACCTGGACGAACACAGACCTAAATGACTCGGTGTATGAGAAAATGCCCACATGGTCAACTACGCTCGTTAGGAAGAGTGTTAAAATTCCGTCGTACACTTCTACCCGCAATTTTCATAATGTAGTGAGGAAATTTTTGAGCTCAGCTGAGATAAGCAAACGTATATACCAACACCAGACTCAAAGTCGAAGCCTCATAAACTTAACAAAGTGTCAACTTACTCCTCGCAACAATGCGGATGGCAGCCGAAAGCGCCAAAGACTTTATCCCTCAGAAAATTGGACGTATCAGAGTACTCCAATATCTCGATAGTAGAATGCACTGTTGACCTGTACAACACAAAAAGAGACAATTCATGTATATTCAACCCCCCTCGAACAGACTTGAACTCCTTACCCCTAAAACAACCAATCTCCTCAACGGGAGATTTCTTAGCCAGCTATGAGTAAGAAAATAATTTCTCAATTTTTCCCAATTTCCGAGCACGCCACTCGATCGTCCCATTCAACATTTGCTACTGGCTTGCCGAGTTCACCGAATTTCTCGGTGAGAGACAGCTCATCAGCCCACATCTCTCTGGAGTCCATAGATACCACTGGAAAGCGTTCGCCAACATCTTTCTGGGACATTTTTCGGAGCACCCCGTAGTAGATCCAACACCCAATGTCCTTACAGTCCAAAGCCTGCAATAACACAGCCTCCAAAGCTCTCTCCAAAGTTATCAACAGCGAAGGCTTCCAACTTGGGCAGTTGTAGGTCCATCCTGACGGCTATTCTGTTATGGTTTATAGCCCTCCCCATACGAGACTTGAGCATAATCCAGTCTAAGTGGCAGTGGGCATCCCAGAATCTGAATGACAACACAAAAAAACCCATCGCGCAACAGAACAGGAAAATATGCAAATGGTCAAATGCATAGATGAAAATTCTGGAAAAATTTTAGGGAAATTTCTATTGGTTTCTGTACATCTCTACCCTAACTCGTATGTGAACTCCTATAATTAGTGAGGCAACTCCCGAGCTCAGCTAAAAAAAGCGAACATATATATACTTCTACCTAAAGCCGTATGTGAACCTCTATATCTAACCAGCAAACTCCTGAAACTAGCTGAGGAAAGCGAACATATGTATACTTCTACCCTAAACCGTATGTGAACCTCTATATCTAATGAGCAAACTCCTGAGCCCAGCTGAGGAAAGCGAACATATATTCCTCCAACACTAGTTCATAAGAGTCTATACCTACACCAATAAATTCATATTCCTCTACTCATTCCTCATACTTTATTGTAGCCATCAATGATAAAATACAAAATTAAATAAATCACCATACCACACCAACAGCAACAACCGAAGCCTACATCTGCGTCTCTGGAGGAGGGGGCACCACTATCTCCGAATTAGTATTGCACTCGCTTTGGAAGCTTTTATTATATCTCACATCTCCTGAGCGCATCGGTCTTCTTTTCGGTACGCCTTTACCTATACCACACCTCCGCCAACTCTGATCTACTAAGGGCCCTACCTTTGCCGCCCTTCTTCCCTTTCCCCTTACCCCCTCTACCTTCACTACTCTCTACTGAATGCCACTTCCCCGACCCACCGTAACCGCCTTGAGAGTCATTATACGGCATCCTCCTAATTTCGTGGCGCGTGACAAACCATAATTAACACTAAACTCAAAGACCCCATTTCCCCTGATACTTCTGATTTAACATAGTAACCGCTCCCTCCCTTCTTCCTCCTCACTTCTTCGCCTTCTTTACAGGGGGCTGCTGGGATGCCGGTATCGGAGGCATAGACCTCTGAGGCGGTAACGGCGGCATGCCTAACAACCACACATAACACATACCGCACCTCCAACAACTCTACCCGGCATAGGAGCTCTCATCCCAAAGAGCCCCGGCATCTGGTTCGCCGCATCTGTCACATTACTAGCCTGCGGACCAGCATCATAGGAGGCCGTCATCATAGACTGCTCAGCAGCCACCGAAGCCTAAACAACGACAACAACACAGTCTGCAAAAATCGAAAGAAATCTGAATTTTTCTCCACTTCTTATGGAGTTAATAACAACATACGACTAATAGTAGTATGTTGTTATTTACTCCATGAGTAGTCTACTATGCCTTATTGAAAGCCCAACCAACAACACTATCTGCGAAAATCAAACAAAAATATTTTCCACTGTACCCACGAAGTTAATAACAACGTATTACCACGCCTTAGCCGACGCCTAGCCGACGACAACACTGCAAAAATCGGAAATTAAAAATCCAAATTTTTCTCCAACCACTAGAAACATATTCCCCCGTAATACCTGGTGCTCAATTTCTTCCTCAACCGTCCCGAACAGATCAGGTCTCTTTATAATAAAGCTGGCAAGATTAGTTTCGATATTAACTTGATCATAGTTGGTGTCTTGTCTCGCCCTATCCAGTACCTGCAGACAACCCCATCGCCCTCCACGACGACCCCAAGGAGAGGGAGAAATATGCACATATTCAACAACATGTGTTGGTGAAAATATGAAAATTTTAAGGAAATTCTTAAATTACCTTCTCTTTCCTTCTACCCGAATTTGCGTATAAATTCTCATAATCACTAATGAGCTCATTATATTCCAACTCGGGGAAGGCCTCACCTTCTCCTTCTGTTCCTTCCACTTCGGGTCCAACAACACCACTCGTAGATGCTCCGACAGCTCGCTGGCCCTCACCATCTGCCCTGTGATCGGACATTTAACCTGAAAACAATTTCCAATCACACCCCTCCCCATCCACCAACGAGCGCCATAGGAGGCACGCAGCATTTTACGATACGTATAAGCTGAGGCACCAATATTGCGGCATTTCTTCATATAATAGATTTCAATGTAACAGCCTATATCAGGTCTATATGCGACAGTGAACTCCCACCATACCGAAAATCCACCGAGCATTATATACCAAGACCAGCATCAAAAGGCCCCCCCTAAACCACAGCCAACGGCCTACTACCAGTCTATTCTCATCCTCACTAGACTCTACCGCACGCTTAGGCTTACGATGGTAGTCAGTACGGACCACTGCTGGAGCCGGCGCCACTAAAGACCATCACATGAGGGGGAGCCATGAAGATACCAACAACCTACGTTCAGGTAGCGGCAGAGATTCAGCCGGTTGCTCCTCCACCTCCATCTCCCCCTCCGCCGTATTGTCTTTACTCTGAGACACAACTTTTTCCGACCAAACAGGGATAGGGGTATACCCGACTACC
>NW_003206658.1:1393344-1398254 GCF_000006405.1 Perkinsus marinus ATCC 50983 | reverse complement strand
AAAACTTATCCATGCAGTATACATGACTTTCCCTACCTCCCCAGTGACCGCCTTTTCCCTCGTTATAACAGCTCGAGCAGCCTCCGCACTGCCGACCAACGTCTGCGGTGCCTCCGTCATAGGGCGCTTGCCTGACCGCCATACAATCACCGCCAACGCAGTCCACTTATTCCCCACCAGTTGTGCCCGAGATGGGTGGAGGAAGAGGCAACTCGTCATCCTCAGGTTTGAAATCTATAGTCTCCACCACGACAAAGGCATGCCAGTCAACAGCAGCCATTTGCACTCTAACACACAACAATAGGACATTCCTCCTCAACCACCACCACCGAGAGAGCAGTATTGGAGGAGAAATGCTTGTTGGCTTCCCCAGGCTAAACTCCAGGGAAACTTTTGAGGTAAAAAACATTCCTTACTTTGAGAGGTTTTATAAGGAAAAAGAGGTTCTTATAATCTTGCATGCTAAGCTGGGGTGTTTCCTCACTAGTCACGGCATGCACAAGTTCACACACCAATTAGGGTAGAAGGATCCTCACAATTTTCACATTCTCACCAACACATGAGGTTGTCGCTAACTGTTACTCATTGTACATACGATACAGCCTCAGATTTACTGTCGTTAATGTCGATTCGATACTATAAAGTGAGGAAAAAGAATATTTATACGTAAAGTAATTTTAGTATAAATTCTGATAAAAAATGGCGTATTTTCCGAGATTCTCGAAAATACTCCTCTTCTTCCACATCTACATATCAACTTCACACACACTGCACTTCCACTCACGACATGGAAAACATAATTCTCCATCGCCTCTTGCAGCTGAAGCCCCATAGTTGATACGCCCCCTACCGCTCCTCCTTCTCCCTCTCCTCCTTATCAGCCTTCCGCCGAGCCTCTTGCTGATCGTATTGAAAGCGTCCCATTACTCTATCCACCACTGCTTGCTTATTCCTAAATTCCACCCTTACTCCTCACCAACTCAGCAACTGCCTTCCTACTCAATATACGTTTTGATCCTCTCCAGATCGTCTGGTGGAGGCAACAGCGCTCTCGTGTAGCTGTCAACCAGAGCTTGGAAGTAGGCGAATAAGGGATGGTTCGGCTTCACGAAATCGAACTGAGGGTTGCGACTTTCACGCGCCGCCAAACCCTGGATACAATCATAACCTCACTACCTCAATAAGACACTCGCGCTCACCTGTAAGAATCGATTGCCATTCTTAGCCGTGAACTGTGCTGTGATCTTAATGATGTCCATATCGATCGGGGCGATAAAGGGATGATCAACCGTGTACACATCTGGTGGCGGCGGTTTAATCTCCCTAGCCATACCATCCATCAGCATCTTCCGCTCCTCCCTCTTCCGACGCTTCTCCTCCTAACAAAATGATTTCATATCATCATAGCATTCTCGCGGTTCGATTAGCAATCTAAATACAGGTTGCCCAGTAACATTGATACTAGAACTCCTAACTATTCAGTGAATATTTACTCACTGTCTACACCATTTCCGGGTCAAATTAATTTTTTCCGGGATTTTATCGAAACCATGGGTAAAATGTTAACGAAAATGGTAGAACATTAACCAAATGGGCAGAAAATCAAATTTGTCGCTAAAAATATTACATTTGTCAGTAAAAAATAAAATTTGTCAGTAAAAAATTAAATTTGTCGGTAAATATATAATTAGACTTGGAAAATTTCCACTAGGAATGTTTCATGTACTGTTCGCACATTGTACCACCATCATCCCTCGCCGAGATACCAGCATGAGTACAGCAAAGTCCCACCGAGCGGTCGCCGAGTCAGTCGTATTAATTGCCCTCAGATTTGCCTCGCCAACATGGGGGTTTTTCAAAAAGATCTCCGAGTAGAGGTTCTATCCTATTCATATCACTTATCATTTCAAACTGTTCAGCCCTGCTCTCTGGAACGGAACTCCCCACGAAACCATCAACATCACAAATTTTCGAGTATATATTATCGACAATTTCAACAGTAAGCCCACCTCCTTCTTCTTATAATCCTCCAACTCCTTAGGCATTGCTGGACCCGACTCCCCTTTGACCCCCTCCCTCAGTTCAGCCACCCTATGTTCGTAATATCTACATCAACCACTTCACTCAAATACTCCCCATGAAGATAGCACTACCTCCTATAGGGATTCCCCGGTGCCAAGAAGGCGAACTTAGCCTGCTTAGCCTGCTGTACCATAACCCTCCTCTCAAACTCATCACCATGCTTCGCCACGAACTCAGCCGTTTTGTCAATCACAGATTTTATATCAGCAGGGGGGTAGATGAGAAGAGCGTCATTCTGCTGTACTCCTCCACCTCGGCCTAAGTTCATCACAAACTCCAACGCTAATATTTGGAAAATACAGTCCATACAGAACTGTATGGACACGTACAAGTGTAATCGTTGTCGCAGAATATACACGCGAGTAGTTATATAGGAGTTGTATTAGAAATGCACTTTTTTATCACCAAGTGTTGATTTGATGGAAAAAAGCAGCGACGGTGTATATGTTCGCTTTCCTGAGCTCAGGAATTTTCCCACTGATTATACCAGTTTACACACCGAATCAGATAGCAATAAAAACTTTCCAATCTTTTCTCCGGATTTTCATATTGCCGACTACACATGTAGTTGACCATATGCGTATTTTACCGCAGCGATGAAGAGTAAAATGTCCCCCTGAATTCGTCAACACTCTCTCCTGGCTCGAGAGTTCCACCTCAGAATTCCAACTGCAACGTTCACGTAAATAATTTCCAAATAAATTTCCAATTTTATTAAATTTTTCAACTAACATTTCCAGTCCAACCCCTTCCCCCCTTTCCAAAACTACCCTTGGCCAACTCCATCGCAGCTCGAGCCGCCGATTGCACCGCTGATGATGACATTATTACTCTAGCCACTACTGACAATATAAACACACATAAAAGGCCCCCTCCCCCTCCAACAACACCACACGATGCATAAGGCACATCCGACAAGCACCCATAGGGTCCTATTCAAATGGTAATGTCCGCTACGATCGGGTCGAAGACCGACAGAAACTCATCCTTACATACTCGCAACTTGAGGTCAATATGGCCGCCACCTATAGACAACACTTCATATTCTCGCATAGCAGTAGACAATACCTAGCCAGAAGTCTTCATAGGGTAAATCATCGATAATCCTATCAGAGATGATGATGGGCATTTTAGTGGTCATACCAATACATGTAACGGCGTTGTGAGTAAACCTATACAAAATCACCCTTCTGATCGATTCAACGTCGTCCACGAGGCATCATCGACGAAGACACTATCCCTTACCCCGATAGCTTCTGCGACACCTCCGGCTCCACCATGCGCATATTGAAGGCCTTCCGACCAGCAGCAGGTAACCCCATCCGCTCTGTTTCTATCCGACGAACCGCAAAGCCCTAAAAGTTATCAATACCACGCTCCATCCAAGTCCCCTCGAATCACACCCTGCCACCCTATGAAGTCACAAAACCAATCGAAGTCCTCATCTCCATAATACCACATTGAGTAATACAAAATTCACTCAGTGATGCCACCAACAATGCTCGTACAGAAGTAAACAACTATAAAGATTTTATGAATATCTTCACAAACACTCTAAAACCGACAACACCCACTCCCAGAGACAACTAAGACACTTCTGCTGAGCATTCTCATGCTATCACTATAGGTATTATCACTCAATGTAAGGCAATATAAATATGTACTACTACTTGAGCTTATAGCACTACATACAATATAGTAAATATAATGGCGTTTCACCCGTTCTACGTGAAGTGGTGAAAAACGCGATTTTCGCGGTGACACGCAGTAGTCGTGAAATGTGTTTTGCACTGGTGTTTTTCATATCACTAGAGTGGAACTCCAATATTACTATATGGTAAATAATACAACTTTAAGACTGCCCCTTACCTATCAACTGTAACCGCCAAGTACTAAACTCTCACATATGAGCTCCCCCATGAACCCACCAGTTTCTCCTTATGGAGCCTTTGACCATATTGGACCACTACTGCCACATACCTCAACCGTTTCTTCGCTGCCTCCTCATCCACATGATTCAACTTAACATTTTCCATTATCAACGTCTTACACAACTGGTCCGTTGAGGGGATCTCCAATACCTGATGCATTCACCATCGATATCCACAGGTCCAAAGAAAAAGATTCAAAACAGGTCCGAAACCGATCAACTTAGCACACCGCGCTACATAACGTGCCTAATAATCCGATTCTCCCATATACCACTACTGCATATTCAACCTATTAAATTGCAAAGCGCCTCTCTGCCCTACATTTTTCCGCCACTCTAGAGACTGGTCATAGAAATCACCGGGCACCTGCCTCAGCTCGAAGTCCCTCAAGCCAGCATCCTTACAAAGACCATTCATCTTACTCTCGACCGACGATATCGCCGAACTAGCCCTCCTTCTACTAGGAGACGAAGAAACATTAGGAGCCATGGAGGAGAGGGAGAGGGAAGGCAATCACTAAATCACTCACATGAGCTTCCCTTCCACCCTACTCTATACGTCATAGTGAAGGCTTAGTGTTAGGCTCCTATAACCTACAGTTATCGTCTGACCATAACATGAGTCTAACCCCTAAGATATGTATCACACGATCCTGTCTAATACAACTGATTACATATCGCCTCCTCCCTCGCTGTTGTCCCCTACACATCTCGGCAAGTAAGCTCCACGAGCGACCCCACCATCAGTCCATCAACCACACAGGCGGCAGACCAAAAGGAAGACCAGAATTCACAACAACAGCATCATCACCATACCCCAACACCAGCCAACTTTTCCAATAGAAACCATCTAATTTGTATGCATGTGCACAGCCTCATAGGAACACTTAGTAGACTA
>NW_003206658.1:1384801-1393244 GCF_000006405.1 Perkinsus marinus ATCC 50983 | reverse complement strand
ACTCCCGAGCCATGGAACCGACCACCCTGACACTGAGCATAACCCCCTTGCCTCTTCCCTCAGGGCCCCCATGCATCCTCCTTATTACAAAGTCACCAGGAACTCATCGAGTTAAACTATTCTCAACTGTCGAGCCTACCGATCTGATCAGCGCCTGTCTCCCCACTACCACACTTTCGCCAATTCACAATACTACACTTCCCCTTCCCCCCCACCTTCCATTCCCCCACATACAGTGCCGGTGCCCGCATTGATTGATCAATGAATAGAGACCCACTACCCGATGGCCTCCCATACGCATCCAGCTCTCCAACATACCTAACAACAGCAACAACAATTCCGTCACGCGCCACGAAATTCCACCCCTACACATGCCCATTCTGCAGCCTCATAAAGCGACACCAGGGAGTCCTCCTGTCCCTATCCCAAGCTCCTTCGTATATCAGTCGGCCACCTTCCCCCTCGAACAGCTTACCTACACACCCATCACCCCCTCCCCCTCTACTCCTACCTCCCTACCATCCCCCCTAGGGTCATGCCTTTGATTCATCTCGAACATACCCTCATACACCGACCCATCCGTCAGTTCGATCTTCCCTTCACCACTTCTAACCCCACCATCCCACTCACCATCATACCTGCACTCTACCAAAGCCTCAGCCCAACCCAGCAAGGACCTCACTTCACGTAGCCATACAACAGACGGGTCTTGCTAGCCGCATCAATGACCTGTACACCTCTTCCATGACGAAGGTCTTCCCTCCATTCCCCTTCATACACCTGACAACAACCGTACACCATATAATTTAAAAAACAGTCCATACCACGCCATCTCGAAATTCCATCCTCCCTTCACCGTGCTTCAGCCCATGCAACCATTGACCATCATAGACCTCCAACTCCTTGACCCACGATCGAGGCCTCCTCACCCTATCACCCCCACACATCACCAACTCATCACAAACCCCTACCTCCCTACCCCCTCCCACCAGAGCCTGCCGTCGTCGTCGCCGCAGTGAATGCAGTGAACACCGTCCCCCCACTCACCGTACTCGACAGACTCCTCGAAAACCCATCGCGAGCCGCAGACCCATCACACGTAGGAGCTGCGAACAACCCCTCCCAACCTGACGCCAACCATAACCCACCTGCCCCCACTAGGGTCGGCACCGGAACCCTCTTAACCCCTCGGCCATGGGGACGCCCCTTCAGCAGCTCCCCACAGTAAGTTTCCGTTTCCCTCATCAGCAAAGACATATCAACCGCCTCCCCCACCAGACTGATGCCATCTCGGTTCGAAGGAAGGACACTGGCACCAAGGATAACTGAGGCCCCAGCACGACGACTTACCTCACCACCCCGTCCACACATATATCCAATACGTCCCTAACACTAGTATACATATTAAGACTCTCATCCAATGGCATCCTCCCACACGGCTGCACTCCTACCATCACAATTCCAACACCTCCTACACCTTCGTCAAACTATCACCATCATCATTCTGTTTGAAGTCCTCCAGTAGCTGCGGGCTTCCACCGACCTCTCCAGCCACCATCGATTCCTCTACTGCGGCCGCAACCCTACACCACAAACAACACAATCCAAAACCCTTCCTGCAAAGACCTCCCTATTACCCCTCCCCACCACTACACTGTCCCGCAAAGGTTCCATAATAACTGATTATTCTGTCGGGGTACATTTCTGCATTCCTCGCGACCAGCTCTATGTCCCGCACTCGGAAGACTCCTTGCCCACAAAAGGCATCATCTCGGAACTCCCCCTCATACACACATTGATAAACAACTTCCTCAGGCCCTCGGAGCTCCATATGGTACGTACCACGCCCATTTCTTCTTCCCACCCCGCCACCCTCCACGATAGACCACATCTCCCACCAAGTCCCCCTCCCCTCCCAACCCCTCAGCCAACCGCCGTAACATACTCCCCTTACCCGAGGCCCTCCTTCTCATGAGGACCCCCTCACCATCGAACACATGTCCCCTCCACTGCCCTTTATACACCAACCTCTCCCCCCTATCATTCAACTCTACTGGATACTCCTGCACTCCCCAACCCTGCCGCATATAACTACCGGGTATGTGAGGGTGATCAACCACCTGAAACTACTCGGTCCCGATCAGAGACCCATTCAGCTTTGAGGAGCAACGCTCCCCAGGGTTCGATAACAATAGAGGACATGTTCCTAATGTGATGACATTTACATGTCAAACGTGTATAATTAAGTTTCCACTCAAAAAAAAAGGAAACTGTTGGAAGTCTGTGATCGCAGCCACGTGGAAAATTCAAAATGATTTCCCCGCCGGGAACACTATAGCTCCATGGATCCCGATACCACCCCTCCTCCTCCTACCTGGCCATCGTAGCCCTCAATGACTATCCTTCGTGTTTGCATATTGCATTTCAAAATTACCTTTTGCCACATGCAAAAGTGACTCTTCTCAAGCTCGAACACCATAGAGTCATCCAACGACGGCGACGCGCTTTCGTAAGACTCCAAACTGTATAGACGCTCATTCACCTCCTACGGGTAAAAAATACACATGCCTTCACCAGGGATCGAACCCGGGACCTACCTCCCACCTACCTCTGGCGGCACCCAATGCGGGTCTAGTGCGCTCTTCAATGCCTTCCACTCACCACTAATAGCAAACTTATCATCACATCGTACCGTTATAGTCTTCTCTCTACAACAACAACCATCATCCCCACCACTCCCCCTCCCCCCCAACCCACCTAGCATTCGGATGTACATAAGACAGGCTCGCCAATGGCAACCGATGCTCCTCCATCACAGGAACCCGCACACGGCTAGCATCACCTAGAAGGTCCACACCCTCCATCACAGACACTCAATGAGTCCTCACCAGAGCATCTCAGATCAGCCATAACAATATGCCCATTCCCATCAGGATCCAACAGTTGGAACACCTCTCGAGCATCACCGCTCGGCCCCGATGACCCCCTATACTCCGGCAGTAGGGACCCCAAAGCCGCCTGCGAGGAGAAAAACACCCCTCCTCTCCCCACAGTGAGTGCTGCTATCATCACTATGGCCAATACCATCCTCCCACACTGCAGACCTATCCCTTACTAGTCACCATATCGAAATTTAATGAGCCTCAATCGATCAGGTTGGTGTTAGTCCATTCATGCTGATACCCGATGCTCATCCCTTTCTTACCACAAACTCCTCCTCTCCCATCACCCCATCCACCTCGCCATGTCCTCCACCAACCTCAGCCGCTGCCGCCCGTCTGATGATAATACCAACTCCCCTCAAGTCCCCCCACTGCGTATTACTTCATCAACTGGAATACCATCTCCCAACTACATCCATATCTCTCCATCATAGCACGTCGGAAGGGCAGCAGCCTCTCAGCCCTCCGGTCCCGCCACTTCACCACCAAATGGCCACCAGTAAGGCCCATCAGACACTCCTTCCTCTCACTAGGGCTCCTATCGAAGACCGGTAGCATCTCGTACAGTGAACCATCACGCCTAGTCTGAGAAAAGATACAAACAAGGGCCAATCACAAAGATACAAACAAGGGCCAATCAAAAAGATACAAACAAGGGCCAATCACAAAGATACAAACAAGGGCCAATCAAAAAGATACAAACAAGGGCCAATCACAAAGATACAAACAAGGGCCAATCAAAAAGATACAAACAAGGGCCAATCAGAAAGATACAAAAAAGGGCCAATCACAAAGATACAAACAAGGGCCAATCAGAAAGATACAAACAAGGGCCAATCAAAAAGATACAAACAAGGGCCAATCAAAAAGATACAAACAAGGGCCAATCAGAAAGATACAAACAAGGGCCAATAAAAAAGATACAAACAAGGGCCAATCAAAAAGATACAAACAAGGGCCAATCAAAAAGATACAAACAAGGGCCAATCAGAAAGATACAAACAAGGGCCAATCAGAAAGATACAAACAAGGGCCAATCAGAAAGATACAAACAAGGGCCAATCAGAAAGATACAAACAAGGGCCAATCAGAAAGATACAAACAAGGGCCAATCAGAAAGATACAAACAAGGGCCAATCAAAAAGATACAAACAAGGGCCAATCAAAAAGATACAAACAAGGGCCAATCAGAAAGATACAAACAAGGGCCAATCAAAAAGATACAAACAAGGGCCAATCAAAAAGATACAAACAAGGGCCAATCAGAAAGATACGAGTCAGGCCCATAACCTACCACTCTATCGGCCTTCTTCTTCCCAGCCCCCTCAGGGACAAACACTACGGGCCTCATAGGCAGCGGGTCCGGTCTCCATGACTTTGACACCTTCAAATGGTCTGCTAATACCACAAAATGCGCAACCTAATCACCGCTTTCGAGTGATCCAAAGCGAGTGCCAATATTACACTATCCCTCATCAACTCTTGTCGCTGCTCACTCCATCTACCCACTGCTATGGGCGCCTTATCACTCAGCCCAGTCCCAGCGAAGCCATACTGCACGGCAATCTTCAAAGATATCTTCCCGACAGTTCTAGAGGACACCTAACAGAATCCATCCATCATTGACCGCTCCCTATGTCCACAAGATTCCTCCTCTTCCTATCACATTGCCTCTTGTAAGCGATACTGAGTACCCCAATGAGGTATCAAATACAAGCCCCTCATCGATCACAACCTGTGCCCCGAGAAGAGCCTATCCCAACACAAATATACAGCTACAATATAAAGGCAAATTTTCTATGACCATCTAGCAGTAACAGAGTGGACTCTCTTACTTCTCCCACTCCATCTGGCTGCTCCTGCCGCGGTACCGACAACAGGTCGTGTTCGATCATCTCACCACCAACGACACCACCAAGTAACAACGTTGAGTCTACCAATGAACAGCACTCGAGGGAAAGCAACAAGCCCTACTACATCACTACCCCCATTTCCCTCAGGTAAGGGTATTGGCCTCGTATACCCTACAACCTCCCTCTCACGACCACTACTATACTCTCTACACAGACCAATCACTATCGTCTGGTCTCTACTAGGCACCTATAACGGTTCATACCACACCACACGCAATCATTGTAATCACCACTATATCAACATCCTCCTCGAACACACACTCGCCGTTCACCAACCTGACCACCTGATGGCAACATAATACACGATAGAAACAAAACGCCCGACCAGTCCTACCTTACTGACGCTCTCCCTAGGCACATAGTCCTCCAAATTACAGCAGTCGATGCTCTCTGGGAAAAGGCAGCAGTAGAATCCACTTCCATCCATATCGATCAGCCCCGTCACTCTGCCAAGACTAAGCCTAACCTACCAACCCTGAATGCCATACCACAACACCGACCAATTCTACCCTGCGTAGTCGATGCTCTCCAGACAGCTGCTCCTTGATAACCACGCTCAACCGTCTCAATACACTACTCGTTGCTGTCAATGACGACCTCACAGCTCCAACCTCTCGAATCAACCAGGCTTCAACCTAAGCAGAGACCCATCTAGCTCTGAGAAGCAACGTCCTCCAGGGTTTGAAAACAACGTGAGAATGTTTCTATTGTGATGATATTTACATCGGAAACTGATTGAAGAATGTGTTCCTAGCCATACGTGGAAAATTCAAAATAAGTTCCCCCCAGGAACATTATAGGTTCCTGGATGATTCCCTGAACCTAAGACACGGAACAGGCCCTCTCCTGGACTCCTTTACCAGAGGCACAGATGATGACAAGATGTGAAACCTCACGAATCGTTGACCGTCGCCCTCTGAGAATCAGACTCAGCGAGAGGGAAAACTCGAAATAAATCAGATAGATCACGTAAGCCTCATTCATAGACTTTGATAATTAAGACCTACTCCCTAGCTTCATAACCAACGAGCGCACAACTCTGAAGCGATCGAATCCATACCAGACAATATCACCAGTCACAGATCACTCTATAAAGTAACAACTTTCGACTAGCCCCACTACCTCGTACAGCCATTGTCGTGCCAGTACGTTGATCTCTCGCGTTCTTCTCTCTAAACCTGATCCCCACCCAGCCGGGTAGTACAGTGAAAAATACGAGTCCATCTCAGCTGCGCATAGCGAAGGATTCTCGGCGTGGTTCACCACCTGTAACGTCACCGCCAAGTCACCAATAGCCTCTTCACATCGCAACTGCCTCGTCCCAATGACCACCGCCAATCTCGACTTGATATCCCCCTCATACCTCGCCAAGTCCCGTGGAGACTCCAACGAGTAGTGCGGGAAGTCCTTTCTACTCACACTATGATAAAACACTCTCTTCTCAATACAGTCACCAGCCCCTTCTTCCCGCACCAATTCTTCTACCTCCACCCGACCGCCCATCACCAACCCAAACTCAGGTGTCACAAAATCGATCCCCTCAACGTACTGAGCGTGATGATGATGCATTGAATCATCAGCATCGCTGCGCTCCTTCTCCACAGATCGCCACCGTGATATTAGTTCACGAAGGCAATGAGCGTAAAACGCCAACCTCTTCCGTAAGGACCTCGCCCGATCCACCACTACCACTGAGTAGTCAGCCAACATCTCCCTGAAGGACCTCCAATTCATCGTCAACATCGTTAAAGCCGTAATAAAAATGCCCAATATGGATGCAATAGGAGACGGTATCTTCTCGACCTGTGAATGGCCCAATAACAGTACAAGCAGCGTCATCGTCTGCATCAACCACACGAAAGAGTCACCAGTAAGTAAGCTCTTGCCAACAACATGGACCTTAGTATTGGTAGTAGTTCCTCTGGAGCTCTCCATATCCTGAATATTGAGCCTCACCTCGTACACCAAAATGAGCAATTTCAGTAGCAGAAAGAGCACCATCTTCGACGGCCCTAACGTAGCATCTCCCTGGTCACCAACCGTCAAGATGAGTATCGTACAGAGGGTGACGAATCGATCGATAACGTATATGAAGAGACCATTATTGCGTGCTGTATCCAGGATTATTTTAAGGTCACTTTGGAGCTTCATGTCCAAATTCCGCCAAGGCACCCTCAACTTGAATTTTGGCAGATACCCCATAATGGTCAGAACATGGCGGAGTTCTACACCAACATTTACCCGCATCACCCTTCTCCGTCCTTTACCCAACCTAAACCGCTTCCATCCCACCGACGCTCTGGGGTATTCCCCCAGTATCTCGCATTCTCCACCAGCATTCTCGCCATCGCCGATCAGATCAGCAAAGCCTTCCTCATCAAGTGTAACCCCAAACTCCCGCCGCTCAGCAACCGTGCTCATCTCCGTCGCCATCCACGGTTCCGACCCTATAGGATGACGTGCAGCAAAGGCAGTGAGCACCTGAGACAACTTCTGTATCCCATACGTCAGCGACAGCGAACCACGGGGAAGTGTTCGGAACGAAAGATAATCTCTCCGCGATTGTAAGCTAAGATACTAGGGACCAGATCATTTTATTCCTGATTTGAACGTTCCGCGAGATGCTCATCGTAGACGCCTCCTACACTACCTGCGGCTTGAAGAGAGGCCACTGATTACATACAACCTCATCCACGAGGGAACGGAAGCTCAAATCGATCAACGCACTGCCGCTGGCGTACAACGGAGTTGCACTGTGCCACCTCTCAGTAGTCATTCTAGCATTGCTACTTTCGTACCTAGTAAAAGCACAATCAAACTTAGAGTCTCTCAACAAAAAGAGGCAGCCACCAAGAACGAATCGAATTTGTCGGTTTCAAATCTACCGCATGCCTCCATCCTACACACAATAGGCGAGCATCGCCTTGATCTTCAACAAGTCCAGCAGCCTCTTAAATACCCACTCCTCCATCATCTCCCTCTCCCACAAAGGGATACCATCCACTACTGGACGTGGGCGCCAACAGGAGCAGCCGTGAAGGGGAGGACGAGGAGGGAGAGAGAGGTAGGCCTAAGCCAACCTATCCCACAATGACTTACTAGTGAGGTCAACTCGATTAGCCGGGGCAGCTATGCCATAGCTCTAAGATATGCCCTAGTGCATAAAGGGTGTGTAAGTGTCTTGGGATCGTGGTTAGAACATATATTGGAGTCGTGGCATAGCCGCCCCACCCAGCAGAATTGAGGGTGCAAGAGTGTCTTGGAATCGTCGCTGGGGCATACTTTGGAGCCGTGGCATAGCCGCCCCACCCGACAGAATTGAGGGTACAAAAGTGTCTTGGAATCATGACTGGGGCATACAGCACGTTGGAGCCGTGGCATAGCCGCCCCACCCGACAGAACTGAGGGTACAAAAGTATCTTGGAATCATGACTGGGGCATACATTGGAGCCGTGGCATAGCCGCCCCTGCCGATAAAATCGATCTTACTACGCAATAGGTAGCCTTTAAAAGGGTATATTTGGTCATATTCAAGCACTCCCCCCTTGGCTACAAATCCAGGCAATACCATTCCATTCCCAACTCCTC
>NW_003206658.1:1383750-1384701 GCF_000006405.1 Perkinsus marinus ATCC 50983 | reverse complement strand
TCGGCACTGAGGAAGAGCTATCCGCTGCCAGCTCCAACCTATTCTTACTACCAATACACTCTCCATACTTCCCTATTCCCCTAATTCCGATGATACCATAGTCGACTAGCAAGCGCCTCTCTTCTTCCGCCCTCTCATACCTAGATAGAGCCGGCATCCCCTCCTTGTCCAGTGGGAATGACCTCAGCGGATGAGCACAGCGCTCCATATCCGAAAGTCCCGTCACTCACAGCCAACTGGTCAGCGCAAAGGCCTCATCCTCGGCAATCATGCTCCCTCTCATCCTCCTATATATTATGCCTAAGCATAACATTGATCATCCCAAAGTCACCTGCCTCGCTCCGCTATGACCTCTACAAACATCCTCAGTAAGAAGGAACTCTTGCCGATCATCAGAAGCTCCAGGAGAGTCCGACACTTCAAGCGGAAAGAAGGGTCGAGCAAATTCATCCAGACTCTGACCGGCCTACAAAACAATTCTTCGAAATCCTAACCTATTCTCCCATCCCCTGTGAAGGGGGTTTTCGGGTTTAGAGAGAATAGGGAGAATAGACCGCCACTGGTACTATAATAATCGTCATCCATGAGAATCACATCCACTGCTAAGCACTGACGGTGGTCCGGGACACTGTGCCGCTTCTCGTTCACAAACCTCACCCTGAGCACCTCTCCCGCCTCTATCAAATCTTCCAGAGACTCCGAAGAGCAAGTCCCTCCTACGATTCCTTCGAAGGTAACACTACGTCCCCTTTCGTCCTTAATCGGTATAGCACCTGCAATAACAAGGGGTAAGAAGATCACTGCGTCCAATCATGCACTACATGAGACCCTCCGGGTCGCCACTTGGCTGAGCACAGGTACCCATGACGGTACTGGTGGGTCCACTTTCACTTTAATCTGACATCAACGACTTCATGCAAGCGAATAATCCGCCTCGACTAGAGTCGTACC
>NW_003206658.1:1335044-1383650 GCF_000006405.1 Perkinsus marinus ATCC 50983 | reverse complement strand
ACGATAAACAATACTATCATACCCAGGCCTTGGAAGATCACATTACCACATACTGTATGGACAAAATCTTGGAGCTCCAACAGTCGCTGATACTTCCTTATCACTCGATCTTTCGCTTCCTCACAAAACCATACCATCTCTTCCCTACTTCTCGGCAGCTCTGGCGCACTGTCGGACTCAGCAGCAAGGCGGCGTAGAATCAGATCATCATCGTCACCACCACCAAAAAACCAACTCTGAGGTTCGTCGAAGATGCTCGCAATATCGTCCCCATCAAACTGGAATTTCAATGCGATCCGCTCAGGGTGTAGTAGATCCCCTGGCAGATGATAATCAACTCCCAATGCTTCTTGACAGGCCAAGGCTTCCGAGAGCGACTTGGAAATGTAAACTTGAATATATTTTCGAATGGAGTCGGGCGACATTTCCCCCCAATCATCCGATAGAAATCCAAACTGTAGCGAGAAGCCGTCCATCGACTTGGTATAGTCCACGTAAACCTGCGATATAGAAGAAAAATGTCGGATGCAGGGATCGAACCCGGGACTTCTTCTTACTTGAGGCACGCCAGCGATCCTCGCAGTGAGGCTCATGAACTGTACTTGCTTGGCAAGCGCCATCAAATTGCTAGCCTTGGCTACCGACATAACAGCGGCTGTAGCCGATGCCACCGACGATATTGAACGAGTAACGTCAGCTCGCATATACCTACAATTCCGGAGAAAATCACCCCATGGAAATCGCTCAACATACACAGGTTCCCATACAATAAGAATTGCCTATCAGAGAAAGCTCAATAAGTAAAACTTCCACCCTGTTTGAGACATAAGCCACCCTTGCCAAATGCTCTCCTCACGAGTATCCTCCTCCCGTACTATTACCACGGCGCCTCACACTCAATGTAGACGTAGTAAACGCGGTGGTGGTATCCATCTTGGGCATACACTGTAAAAGGTATAGTATGATGTTCCCCATAGAGGAGCTTCCGGAACCACACCCTCCCAGACGCCCACTGACGAGGTCTCATTTTGGAGAACTCGTTACTCATATCATTGGGTACAGTATTGTCTGGCGCTAGGATGATACAGCCAGGACACTCCGAACGGTCTAGCAAGGGAGTCACCTTAGCGGTCTGATCACAAACAAGCGCTTATACCATCCCTCTCGACAGCACCTCTTTATTACCATTGAAATATTATACGAAAAAATACAGGAGTAATGAGTAACATTAAACTGGAAAGGTGGCGTTAGAATGCAATGGTCGGTGCTGAGGCCCGTGAGCTTGGCAGCGCTAGAGACCTCCCGGCGAACCGTCAACACATACGTCTCTAGCCGTTCACCACCATCGGCTGATCTAAGTAGTCAACTACGAGTGAGCTCGCCAATGAGGTTTGGCTACTACTTGACTATTATCGGCAGTTGAGTATACCATGGCGGGCCAGGAGCGAGCTCAACGCTTCGGCTCATCGTGGTACTCAGGGAGGTGTTCTCGCAGCGCGACATGCAGACCTGATTGGAATCCAAGGTCCAAGCTGGAAAGATACAGAATAGGTCCACCTGGGCACCGGGATAGTCCTCGGCCGCAGCAACAACTTGTATCCTCTGAATATCCGCCGGTACTGTCAAGTCATATGAAGTCACTCCCGGCACCACCATCGGAGGGCTCAGCGTGAAGCCCTCGACAGTGAGGGAGGCCAGCCGAGTCGACCGGCTAGGCTTGGTCTCCACTCGAATAGAATATCTGTTGAACACGACTGACGCCAACGACTGCATCAACAGCTATTTGTGAAGAGATTCAAAATTAATACTTCCCGGCATGCTATCACAAAAGATACGGAGTATGTCTGATATGCTCATCCTCAGCCGCTACCACAGCTATTCGAGTTTTCCCAGTCTACTACTTTCTGCTGGAGGCCTCTACTCCTCCAACAACCTCAATTTCGACCACTTCCATATCCACCTTGGGCTCTAATCGATAGCTCAGCCAATGGTTGGAAGAAGTAGAGTCCGATCCAACCAGACGGACCCTCGACCGACCTCGACCAACTGCCAGGATGGTCACAGCTTCACCTTGGGCCGGTCGGATAATGTACCTCACACAGACAGCTACCCTACGAATATGTATAGGTACCAATTGTGGAAATTCTTATTGGTTTCTGTACACTTCTACCCGAATTTGTATGTGACCTCCTACAGTTAGTGAGGACAATTCTAGACTCGGCCGAGTAAAGCGAACATATATTCCAGCACGCGGTTCTATCAAGACCAGCAGCACCCATTCCTCACTGGCGGACAGCTCGACTGAACTCAGGTATTAAAGGGACAGGCTCATCAGTAAAGGAGGAGACCACTGAGAGACTCCCCAGCTGCGGGGACTCGACTGGGATGGTATGAACAGCTAGACGGTACCTGACTGCCGCTGGAGGAAGGACCTCAGTGAGGCCTCCTTACCGGCGGTCGTCGATCCATATGGTGTGCCGAGAGACTGTGTGATAACGAGAGGGTGATGGCCAGGCTAACTCGACGGCTGATCCGTTATGTATTACTGTCCCGGAGCGGCTGACGAACATTGATGGTATCACTTTCACGCGCCACGATATTCAGACCCTATCCAATTGTTAGACCATCGGAGCACTGGGGACGACCCTTCACCCTCTCCTCACGTTGTCAGAACATTGCCCTGCCCGAATTCGATCCGTATCATCTCAGGTAGCCTCTCCTCCTCGGCTGTCTGCCAACAGTCTATACGATGGTAGGTCCTATCAGTACATCTCCCATTGGATGACTTCAACACAGTACTCTCTTACAACTGAGTGTCAAAGCTGGACCGTCGTGGCCGGCATAAGCCTGCAGGTTCAACGCTCCACGAAATAGATGTTGGCCGCTCCCCACGCAGTGGATTCACCAGCAATACTACCAATAGTACTATTTGGCATCGAATCATGAGGAACCTCAGAAAAAACTCAAGAACATATTTAAAAATTTGACAAATATATGTCGCTTCGCTCCGCCCATAAAACATCGCTCCGCTCAAATATTGCTGCATGTTCAGCATTATTGCAACAATTGTGTTGTTGCCGCTTGAGGTAACCATTAGTCATATTCCACGATGTGCGAGGTGTCGCCGACACCGCGTCGATCCTATTGGCTCTCCAACCCTCTTGTTAGCCGCCCTAGGCCACAACGAAGCATCGTCCTACGTACCGAATCTTTCTCTTATCGCGATGATCGATTATGTCCCTTGGGGACAGCGTAACACAAAGCGCTGGGCAGTGATCTAATCTACTAGCTTCTGATAATCATCATTGTTGTTTATCTCATATAATGAGCGGTTCCTCTCTACCTTACATTGGAAGCAAGATCTCCCTCGTGTCAAACGCGGGCATCCGTTACGAGGGTATCCTCTACACCATCAACACCGAGGAGTCCACTATTGCCCTCCAGAACGTGAAGTCCTTCGGTACTGAGGGTCGCAAGACTCCCGACATTCCCGCCAGTGACGAGGTCTACGATTTTATCATTTTCCGTGGCTCTGATATCAAGGACTTGACCGTCCTAGAAGGTGCCAGCCAGAGGTCTGGTGTCCTCTCTGACCCCGCCATCGTGAGCATGCAGAAGAACGCCCCTACTGTCGCTACTAACGGTATGCAGCGTCAACGTGGCTACTACAATAACAACCGTGGTGGTTACGGTAAGGGTTATGGTAAGGGTTACAACAACTACGGTGGTAAGGGTTATGGCAAGGGCTACAACTACGGCTATCGTAATAGACATCAGAACAGGAACAGAAGGTCCGGTCCCTCTGGCCCTGTCGGTGAGCTTGTCCCCAACGAGAATCCTGAAGCTAAGGCCGAGGTGAAGGAGGAGTTTGATCTTGCTGCTTCCGCTGAGAAGTTGGAGAAGCCTGACGAGTCTGCCATCAGTACTGCTGGTACGACTGTTAGGACTGGCTATGACAAGACTAAGGGATTCTTTGATGATATCTCTTGTGATGCCTTGGATCGGAACGGTATCCCCTCGTTCGATCCTACTCGTCGTGAGAAGCTTCGTGAGGCCGACAAGGAGACTTTCGGTTCAATGGCTCTCCAGCGTAGGCCCTTTGGTGGCAATGTTAGGCGTATGAGACCCAACAACAGGAACAGAAGATATTAGATGGTGACATCCTTAATGCTGTTGTTTTGACCGTAAGTCTATCAGTGTGCATGTTCAATGCGACATCGTAGCACGGTACAAGTGCCTAACGGTCGCTTTTTTAACAGTACATAAGCACTAATAAGGCTCTAAAGACATAGTATTCTCTTTCAAAAAATAGTAGAAGTGTAGGTATCGTAATGTGCATTGTTGGTAGTACTGCTCTTCTTTTGATGTTTATCGATAACATCATTGTAGTGCGTATGATGAAGTCGATTGATCGACGATCACTTTCTCTGTATACCAAGCAAGGTTTGTGTTCTTAGTAGTTATTAACGAATGAAGCATTCGAAAGGAAGGTTGAGTTTATCGATACTGTGAATGTGCTTCTTTTCTCAACACTATGAAGTCACAATAGTAGATGTTAGGGGAGGGGCGGTTGATAACGCGTGTGTAAGGTGATAGGTTTCTTCTCACTCACGACTAATCCTATTAGTGCTTAAGTAGCTATCGATTCGTAGAACGAACAGTCCTGGACGGTTACTAGGAATGGAAGGCAATGTGCCTCCTATCATTCGTACGATCAGTCCTATTAGTGCGTAAATAACGAAGTATAGAGATCAGTTGAATCGTCATTGACGATTTCTAGGAGCTTCGGAGTTACTTAATGGAGTATGGTCTTGTAGTAGAACAGCAGTAACACAGTACAACCATGATGGAATGACATCAAACTATTCGTTCGAACTGTTGGAACAGAATGATCATACAGGCCTCAGTACACTCCGACCTGCTCGTCCTACATGCGCTCCCTTCAGATCCTGTTATAGTGAACTCTCCATGTTGGACAACCCAAGGAAAATTTTCTCTGAGGAAGATTTACCCTCTTTCCACTCAACTGTCTATGAGATTATGGAATCGTTGAGAAAACTTAAGAAGAGACGAGTGAGCAAGATGCCGTCTATCACGCGTCTGTCTCCATTAGTGTGGATACTCCTCTTTCGTATGAGCTTCGCCACTCGCCTCCTCGGCAAGACCGTGAAGTACGGTACCGTGGTAGGTGGATCGGCAGTCGGGATATCATGCGGCTACGTCTACTTCACAACACCGGTAGGCCCTCTTACCTGGGGTCTCCAACGTCCCCCTTTCAGCCCACTATACCCCCAAGTGGATATCGTAATTTCACACCACGAACAAATCGAAAGGATAACATGGAGCGATTGAAGAATGAAGTGTAGCGACTAGAGTCACAGTAGCGAGTAGAGGGTTCCGTGTTGTCATCGCAGATTTGACATCGTTGTCATCGGCGGAGGCGCTACAGGAGCCTCGGTAGCATTGGACGGTGCCTCAAGAGGTCTCAAGGTGGCCTTGTTGGAGCGGGAGGACTTCTCCTCAGGAACCAGCAGTAGAAGTAGGCAACTGTCGCTTCAGTGTCGATGCTGAGTCGCCCTACTAGGCACGAAGCTCCTCCACGGTGGTGTTCGCTACTTGAAAGATGCCATCTTTAACTTGGATTACAAAATGCTCGTTTTGGTCTATGAGGTAGGTGGTTTCCCCCATGGGACATGCCATGGACCAGCACTACATAGGCGCTGCGTGAGAGAGCTCATATGCTGCATTGTTCGCCATTCATGACTCAACCCTTGGCGATCCTAATGCCCCTCTATAAGCCTTGGGACATCCTCATGATGTGGGCTGGTCTTAAGATGTAAGACAAGTGGGCATCTAGTAGAGTTGAGCGAGCCCATCAGGTACGAGTTTTGCGGCAATGTTGCGACGCTGTTCTCGCCAGGACTGCCCAACTCTTATTGGGTTAGCAAGTCCAATAGCCTACATATGGTAACAGCCTTCGTTAGTACAACGACATTCTTCCCATTCAGTTCCCTCTCTTGAAAAACGAAGGTCTGCTAGGCAGTGTTATGTATTATGATGGTCAACAGAACGACTCCAGAGTGTGCCTGCATATAGCTATGACCGCTGCAGTAATAGGATGCTATCACTTCTTCATAGACCTGCCGCATCGTTGGTAGGTAGAGAACTACATTGACGGTTGGGTGGGTGCGACTGTCGCTAACCACACCAACGTGCTCAGTGTCACCAAGGACGAGCAAGGTCTATGCAGTGGCGTGAAGTAGGTCGATGCTCGTTATGTGCTTATGCCTATTGGCACGGTGTCTCAGAGCGCAAGATGAGCTCACTGGAGAGACCTTTCACGTTACTGGTAAAGTGGTCATTAATGCTACGGGTCCGTTCTCGGACATCATTAGAAAGGACGCTAACCCTAAGGAGCGGGAACTGGTCGCTGCTGCTGCCGGAGCACACTTGGTCATGCCTAAGTAAACTACGCATATTCTTTATCGGTCTCAGTGTGCTACTTCAGGTCGTATTCTTCCCCAGCGTGTGGTATGCTAATTCCGGAGACAGCGGATGGTAGAGTCCTCTTTTACCTGCCTTGGGAAGGTGGGAATCTGTCGTGATGGTGATGTGTTGTTACTCTTAGTGGCCCTTAGGGAATACGGTTGTTGGCACAACTGATGTAAAGAGTGATCTAACGCCGCTTCCCAAGCCTACCACTGCTGAGCTCGATTTCATTGTCGAGGAAAGCGTGAAGTATCTAAGCCTCAACAAGGAAGATATTCGACAGGTCGGTTGGCAACCTATAAGTAGTGTATGTGTTCAGAATAGTACTTCGTCGTGTACAGTCTCTGCTACTAGCAGACCTATTCTCAGGATATTACTGCCGCTTGGAGTGGCCTTAGACCGTTGGTTCGTGATCCGAAGGCTGCTGATACCAGCAAGGTAGAATCGCGTCTCCCGAGGACTTTTACATCGAGTTGGTAGATGTCACGTGACCACGAAGTTGTGATCGACAAGAAGACGGGTCTGGTCAGCATTATGGGTGGGAAGTGGACCACATGCAGGTGGGCTCGCTCTAGAGTGATCAAATGCTGTGTAATGTGGTGTGTCTATACAGGCTAATGGCCGAAGATTGTCTCAACAAGGCACTGGAGCATCACCGTGGTAGAGTGTCGGCCAAGTACGGCTGTAGGACCTTTAGGTTGGCACTTCTGGGTAGCCACGGTGGGAGGTAAGGCTATTGCGTCGTTATTAAAGAAGTTCGTCTATCGTCATTGGTTCTCGGACTTTGATTCGAATCGGCCCAAGTTGATCTTGACATCGGGAGTAATAGATCATGCGCGCGCTATGTGCACGCCGGGGGGAAATTGAATTCAGCCTTACCTTCCAGATGGAAATTCCTTGGATGAAATGGGAGATCGAATCTCAGCGACTCGGCCTCTAGAGGTTCACATGACTTTAACGCGCATCTCGATGAGTAGCTTGTTCCTCACGTGGACGTGCGCAGGTTCTCTGTTGGCCAGGGATATGATTTTGACGTTCTCGCCGACCGTATGGCAATGGAGCTGAACAGGAGCTACGGTGTGGATCTCGATGGTGAACTATGGATAGCGGCTATTGGGTTATTATTGTTACGGTTCAGATGCTGTTCATCTTACCAAGTCGTATGGAACCTACGCCCCGGAGTTGTGTGAATTCGGACAAAACACCAACACCTTGAGTCCCTTGCTGCCACGCCAAGTATGTTGTTGTTGGCTATTTGGCTAGCAGTTGTCCCAACCCTTGTTAGAGCTTCCTTCGCACTGAACTTCTTTGGGCTGTTGATAGAGAGATGGCCGAGTCGGTGGTTGATGTGATCGCCTATAGGACTCGTATGGCCTTTGTTGACCCTGTTGCTACCAGGGCGATACTGCCAGAGGTGAATAGGGAGGGGAACGGATGAAAGCAACGATTGACAGCTGAATAGATAAACATGTTTAGGGTGAATAGACTGCATATCAGAAACGTGAAGGATCTAAATCCGGCCCTTGTGAAAACGCATAATGTACTCGTAACGCGATCAAGTTAATGGCACTGCGGCGCAACTAGCATCAATAGTGCCAAGATATTATTCTCGGTTTTTTACTGAATCCTGAATGAGTGTGCTGAGGTCACACCGATGTACGCAGAAGGAGGCAACGCTCAAACATGTCGCAGAAAATCCTGGTAACGGTGATAAAGAGGTGAAACCTGTTATAAGTCGGCGTTATTCACTCGTAAACTATCAGCTTGGAGTAGTAGATATTACAGTGTCAGGAGAATGAGAAATGTCTTGGAATCAATGCACTACATGCATAAGAAATATGGCCTAACCTAGCTATAGCTAGTCTCAGCAGCACAGATCTAGCAAACTCGTCTACTCTCAGATCGTGAGCATGGTTGGCGACAGGAAAGGATGGGATAAGAAAAAAAGAGCAGCTGAGATGGAGAAGGCAAAACAGTTCCTCCGAACCATGACTTACGGTGAAGGCCATAGTACGGCCATGGTCCGCCGTCGGACATACCGCGACGTGCCTGTCAACATGTCTGAATGATCTCCCATGGCTTTCTTGTTTTGTGGAATATTCAAGTAGTAATCAGTAGTGCTCATCTTTGCATCAACATCTGTGCTTGTGCGTGATAATGCAGGATTTGTGTTGAAGTACTCTTGTCAATACAAGCATGGATAGTGGGTGAGCAACCGACATCCTGGTGGAGTTCGCGCTTGTCATTGTCCACTTAGCTAGAAGGATCACGGATTCAGACTCTTGTACGAGGCTAACACTTTGTGAGTGGCTCGAAGTGATAGCCATCGGATAATGCATGCTCACATTCTTTACCGTGTCATTGCGGTTGGGGTGTCAATGGTGGTTGTGTTGCGAGTCGCTGAGAAGTCGAGCAGTGGTCCCATTAGTGATCACCTGCATGAACAGTCGACGCTCCAGTGTTGCTTCGGACGGCGGTAAACGTCAGAGCTCGTTGCTATCGTTCTTCAAAGTATTGCCGAAAAAGGAGGAGAATCGACCTTCACTACCGTCACGTGGTGATGTGGCTGATGTGGATATGGATAGTTCCCCGGCAACCGTTGAGAGGTGATCTATAGATGGCGATGGGACTGATCGTTCTGAATGGTGCCTATTACTACTGATATTCACATTCACTCCTGGTTCTCTTTGAGCAACATTGTCCTCAGCATATCCTCGACAGCGACTGCACCGGTCAGGCGAACCTCTCTGATCAGCGAGGAACAGACCCAAGTACAGTCAGAGGGCCAGTGTGAGGGTATTGGGAAGAGGAAACGGAGACTTACGTACGTCGATGACAGCAGCGATGATGAGTCCGGAGACGACGAGTCAGTGAATGAGGTAGTCGCAAAGCCTATCTTGAGTTGCGACCATTTCGATGTTCAGGCTATTTTTGTGAAGCGGCAGCGAGGCTTGGATGAAGCTACCAGCTCAATATCAACGCTCGAGTCGGGATCCTATGATGACCTACTATATGACGTCAATTCCTTGCCAGCAGTACCACAAGGTCAGCGGGGAACGAGCGTTGGCATCATGATTTCTGCCTCTGATTTCATTGTGCCGGCTTTAAGCCATGTACTCCGTATTCTCGCGGAGCCGCATTGAGTCGCTGTCCAGTGGTGGGCTAGCACATTGAGGGGATTGTTCTCACGATCAGTCTTGAAGTCCCGGCCGGACAACGCTGTCATTCTTGCTCTGAGAAAGCCATTGGAGAGTCCTAATGGTGACGATGAAGCAGAGCTCACTAGGGAAGAGATCGAGGCTAAGGCTAGAGGTGGGATCATCTCTTCTACTAAACTCTTCGTCCTTACCAGCGGTTCCCTTTGATCATACAATTGACGTCATTGTTAACGAAATTGAGATCTTCATTTGAAGCGCATGGCTCAGTTCTCTACCTGCTATTTTGATGTTTCTTCCTCTCCCCACGCGCCAAATTGGTATCTTTACCCGCGCATGTGAAGTCGTGATCCTTGGGCATAGCGGCCCCACCCACCTGATAGATTTCTTAATGGTATAGTCCATGGCGGCATATGGGCCCCACCCGCCAAATAGACTCCTGAATTGTATAGTCTATAGCGGGCATAGCGGCCCCGTCCACCAAACAAGTATCTCAATTGTATAGTCCATAGCGGGCATAGCGGCCCCATCCATCAAATGAATATCTGAATTGTATAGTCCATAGCGGGCATAGCGGCCCCATCCATCAAATGAATATCTGAATTGTATAGTCCATAGCGGGCATAGCGGCCCCATCCATCAAATGAATATCTGAATTGTATAGTCCATAGCGGGCATAGCGGCCCCATCCATCAAATAAATATCTGAATGGTATAGTCCATAGCGGGCATAGCGGCCCCATCCATCAAATGAATATCTGAATTGTATAGTCCATAGCGGGCATAGCGGCCCCATCCATCAAATGAATATCTGAATTGTATAGTCCATAGCGGGCATAGCGGCCCCATCCATCAAATGAATATCTGAATTGTATAGTCCATAGCGGGCATAGCGGCCCCATCCATCAAATAAATATCTGAATGGTAGAGTCCATAGCGGGCATAGCGGCCCCATCCGCCAAATCTGAGTTGTATAGAGTGGTAAGCGTAGTCGCATAGCGGCCGCCGTCATTGAGTTATTTTCCCCCTCCTTGTATCATCAGATTGGCCTCCCTTTGCCGCCGCATGCTTGAGGGCCTACTACGAAACGAGAGACACGTAACTACTGGGAGTTACTCTATTGCTGGCTCGAACGTGATAGATGGGGATCTCATTCATAGATTTGTAGGTACTCTTATCCTAGTTGGATGCATCCAGACAATCTTGCAGATGAGAAGGGACGTAGGCCTGATCATCCTGACTATGATCAGTCTACTATGAAAGTCCCCGATCTCAGAGGTGGGCCCTCTCCTCGAGATGTGTCATTGTAATGTGCTGTAGACTCTTCGCGGCGTAAGAAGGAAGAGGGTCACTGCACGCCCATGCTGCTGCAGTATTGGGAAGTGAAAGCGAAACACTTCGACGAGATCACGTTGTTCAAAGTCGGCAAGTTCTACGAGATTTTCTACTATGATGCAGTGTTCGCTCAAGCTGCATGCAACCTGCGATGGATGGGCAACAACAAGAAGCCTCATGTGGGCTTTCCGGAGGTAGGTTGTCTTTCAGCGATGTCGACGATACAGTGAAGAATCCTCGCGCGCAGTAATAGTCCCAGCGATCTTGGAAAACTCGATGTCTGATGAAGAATCGGGAAGTGCTATGTGACAGTAGTCTTGTAGGTGTCGTTGTACGAGTATAGCAGTGTCTTGGTCAATGCTGGCTTTCGTACAGTGGTGGTAGAGCAGGTTGAAAGGGTTGGGGAGATGAACAAGGGACAGGGGAGGAAGAGTGATGCTGTTGTGAAGCGAGAGGCTTGCCAGGTGGGCCGCTGCATGGTTATCCCTCACGGGTGGGATCACGTTAATTGCGCCCTATCATGGAGTGAGAAAACCTTAGGGGGGGGGCATCGGGAGCTAGGCGACAAGATCTGGATGAGCATATCGGACAGAAAATGAGGTTATTCTGCGGCTGCATCGTTGGTCTCAACTCGCGCATCTGGCTTCGAATAGCGCCCTAGGCTGAACTGTTGGCGGCAAGTCTCTTCCATTAGGCCCACACAGCGGGCACGCTGACGCACGAGGTGATGCTCAAGAACTCACCGTCCCCTGCTCAGCCCAACTATCTCATGGCCCTGTGGTTCAGTGATGGATGCACTCATCCTGGTAGGCCGCCTCCTATCATATCACAGTTGAGGTCTCGGTGGTAGGCGCTCTCGGGGACCGTCTGTCCTTCGGCTGCTGTGTAGTAGACTGTACCACATCTACATTCAAGTATGGCTGGTTTGAGGACAAGCCAGACCGACAACTACTACGGACTATTCTAATAACGCTGCAACCAAGGGAGCTGCTGGCTGATAAGAGTAGGCTGTCTTCTAGGGTTGAGCTGCACGACACCCGACTAGGGTCGCCTCCTATCTCACACAATGCTAACTCAACGCGCGGGGCTTTGCGAATTGCTCTGATGAAAATTAAGCCGGCGAAATCATCGCTGATATGACATACAGTGAGCTTAGTATTGGTAATGACATGTTATAAGATGAGCACCCGTGATAGTGGGCATATAGACTGGCATTTATAGATCATAGGATTCGCCAGAGTTGAGGGGTGTATCCTCACGCCGCGCGAGACTCGCCAGCATTGAGTTGCGATGGACTGGGTGTGTTTCAGAATCGATACCCACAGCGGTCCATCGCCTACTCCAGGGCCTGGCGGTCCCGCCGACTGTCACACAGTGGCATCATTGGGATCCCAATACGGAGCACGGAAGACAGGTAGCGAAAAAGGGGTTTGCCGCTGTCTTAACACTCGATACTCAGGACGAGAGCGACGAGCCTCTACCTGTACAGAAGGCGTGCGGAGCTGTTCTAGCCTATCTACGTCAAACAATGCTCTACGAAGCGGTACGGAGGGGCGTCGTTAACGGTTGTAGATATACAGCCAACAAGCGTTTGGACTCAAGTGACACTATAGCTCGGTGGCGACTGATGATCGTGTGTGGTTCTATGTAACGGGCGACGGTTGGTGGAGTCAGGTAACATCCTTCGCAACATGGGAAAAGTTGGACACGTCGAATGCGGGTAGCTCAGGCTTGGTCCTCGACGCGAACGCCTTGGAGCAGTTGGAAGTACTGCGAAGTGAGCCTACAGTCGGTTCACTCAACAGTGTGAGTATCTCCTGGTAGATACGGATGGTAAACTAGAAGGCTCTTTACTCAACCAACTAGATCATACGGTGACTCCATTCGGCAAGCGCCTGTTGCGACAGTGGGTGTGTTGCCCGTTGAGAGCAAAGACTGATACTGACAGAAGACTCGATGTGGTGGATTGGCTCCTAGAAAGGACTGAACTAGTCGCGTAAGCTGCTTCGTACAGCTCTGTCGTTACGTTGGTGACTTCAGGGACCTTCGTTCGAGGATGAGGAAGTTACCGGACATCGAAAGGAGGCAAAACAGAGTATTTGCTCTAGGCCTGCAGCTCGAGAGGAAAGCTGTTCTCTATGGCGAAGTGCGCTTGGAACGGTACCACTGGTGTCCTTGAGTTCCTCGTGCTGCAGGTGGAGTCCTCACGTATTGCCCAGTTCATGGAACTGTTGGCAGCTCTGAAGGAGGCGGATAGATGCCTCGCTATGGTGAGCTTCTTCTTTGCTTCGGTCGTGGGAAATTATTGAAATAGTTTTTGAGAGAAGTTTTCGTGGCAACAGGTTCGCGAAGGTGATGGAGCGCTGCCAGCACTGCTAGATGAGCTGATACCGATGGAGGAGCTCGGCTATGTGGATGGCATCTTGGAAGAACTGGGCAGCAGAGTGCAGGGAAGTGAATCAGACGGATACTCTGCAGCACCAGGTGAGATCCAATACTCCATGGACAGCGAAATATGGGAATTAATCTTCTTTGAAGTATACTACCTGAAACCCTCATCAGCTGAGGGTTGCATGCCTCTTGTAAAGTTTTGGTGAAAGGCCGACTTGGACTGTGGCAGATCTAGCACCTCGGGGCGGACCCGAGGGGAATCTCTCATGGGTGTATGCGAGCGGGGTTGAGGAATGAGCTAGCCCCTTGCTCATATCATGATGGAGATGAGTACATCATCGCCAGTACATATCTCTTAGGATGCTGCCCAGCCTACGACGAGGCCCAGTCTAAGATAGCCAGCATTAAGTCAGACCTCCAAGAGGAACTGAAGACCGTCTGCCATGAGCATCTAAAAGGATGCAAACCGCAAGAGGCGAAATTCGTCAGCGTGAAATACAGGTAGTAGTTCCCTTGCACGTTGTGGCAGTCGTTCAATTGGTCGAGGCAAGGTATGAAATTGAAGTTCCTGAGCGGTGTGCCCCTCGAGATTTAGAAGCGCATGGACTGGAAGTGTCCAGCACGAGAAAGGGCTTCGTCAGGCTTTTGACGCAAGAGGTGGAAATCAACTCGTCTGGACAATGCAAGGAACGCTGGTAGATACGTAACATGACGGAGGAGCTGGATGCGACAGAGGAGCGGATGAAGGACTGCCTCTACCCCTTCATGGCACAACTCTTTAAGGACTTCCACAAGCATACCATTCGGCTACAGGATATGGTGAAGTCGCTGGAATGGCTATATTCGAGGCATCCGGTTGGGCCTAGGTTCAAAGGCTGGCTACTCTGGATTGTCTTCTTTCCTTATCGGAGGCGTCCCGGCCTGGAGCTGGCTCGATGTGCCGGCCGCAGATCCTGGATCCGACAGAGTTCACTGCTCCAGTCTTTGATTTGGTCGATGGACGGCATCCGGTGATTATAGTGACGATAATGTACAGAGTCTTGAAGTATGTGGTCAGGTACAGGAGGCTGCCTTAGCACGATCAGGGAGGGAATTTGTACCCAACTCTGTGGAGATGGGTATCAATGGCAGTCCGACGACGCTGCTGGTCACAGGCCCCAACATGGGCGGCAAAAGTGAATATTATCGAGCTGTGTTGTGTTTGCTATCGAACTACCTACAGGTACGGTACTCCGTCTAAGTGCTACTGCTGTTATTATAGCCCAGCTTGGGTGCAGAGTACCAGCATCATCGTAAGGGTGTCCATCTGGACCGCTGAGTTGCTCCGTAAAATTGCGGTTTGCAGGTTTAAATTAACACCAGTGGATCGAATTTTCACCAGAATTGGCGCCAGAGACTCCATCCTAGAGAACAAGAGTACTTTCCTCATCGAACTCGAAGAGACCGGAGCCGTGTTGCAGCATGCCACCAAGCATTCCCTAGCAGTCATTGATGAACTTGGTAGCGCCATCTCGTCGCTTTCGGCAATCGGGTTGGCCCTTAGTGGGACTAGCAGTCGTATCAGCTCTGAGCCCCTTACTGGGCTGTATCCCGTGGTCATTTCCCTTGTGAAGTGCGTATGGGCTCAAACACACGAATGCTCGCCGTGGGCGGTGAATTGTGATAGCCTGAGTTGGCTTCAATCTCCTCTCAGGCCGCGGGACTTCAACTTTCGACGGTGCTGCTATCGCTCACGCTGTGCTCGAGAGGATATCGGAGAGTATTGGCTGCCGTACTCTTTTCGCCACACACTATCATCAATTAGCCGAAGATGAAGGTCTACACAACACGGCACTGTGAGGGCCTGCCTCGAAGGACTACTGCGCATTCTGTAGAGGAGCCCTACTAGTGGTCGTTGTAGGTACCATCAAGCATGTCTCGTTAACCCAGCTACTCGCGAGGTGACCTTCCTCTACAAATTCACTAAGGGACGATGCCCTCAGAGCCACGCTATGCATGTTGCTAAGATTGCTGGCCTACCGGAGGTGCCTCCTGTTGGCGGTGTTTCCAGTTGAGTTTTCTTTCGTCAGGTAATCGTGGAGGCAGCGAGGGAGATGTCGACAGTTTTCCACTCTGCTGTGGAGTACCCGGATGTCCCATATGATGACGAAGCTTTGGGAGAATTCTACGACTCTGTTAAGCACGTTGCAGCTCATTGAATTTTCAAAGCGGTTCTGATGATTGCGTTTCCTGCACTCGTAAGAGGTAAATGATCATATGCAGAACTTATCTATGGAAAGTAAAAGTAGTTTACAGAACCGTCATGCACTGGACGGTCATTGTGTGTTACTTCCATTATGGGCAAGTTTGGAACTCCATTTTGGCGGCTGATTTGACTCGAGACGAAAGTTCTCGACGCGCTCCCACACGTGACCTGTGTGAGCTCAAACTCGCGGTCTGCATACGGGCTTCGGTGGGAGATGTGATAAGCGATCACTCAGAAAGTAACTTCATCATGCTTCCATGCTCGAGTGCGTTGGGGAGTGAGGCAAGGGAGCCAGTGACCAAGCGCCTCCTGCTCATTTCTAGATATTTCGAGGTATTCCCTCAGGAAACTTTTCAGTAGGAACAGGCTACGCTCTCACGTTCCCAGAAGGAAAACTCACCCGGCACTGAACCATTTGGCCGCCAGAGTGAGCGTACGATATGATTGGGCATGTTTTGATCTCGCAGGCATGTCCTAGTGATGATCGCTCCCTTAGGGAATATCCATTGGGAATAGTCGAACCGAGATTCTACTCACCTTTCATCGTCTGGTTGAACTCAAACAAGGTGAAGTTGACAATGGTTTACTCTACTTCTCCGGTGCGAGCCGTGGACGATACTACGGGTATAAGGAAAGTTCAACGACAGACGTATGAGGCTGTGCCACGCAACGCCTCTGTGTCACCTAATGTCCTTGTCCCATGCAAACGCGTGCTATCAGCACGATGTCGAAAGGACGACGTCCTGCACTCGAGCGATGCCTTGCTACTTTGTATTGTAGCACCAATATCACTGAGTTAGCCTCTGTGCACTTCAGTTATTCGTGTCTCGGTTTGTTGCAACATTTTTGCGCATTACTCGTCACGCAGCGTGACTTGTGGCATACACCCACGTTCTTCATATTACGAGTTGATCTCCCAGCAGAGATCTTCCAACAGAAATCAGAACAGTTATAGAACTAATTCTCTCCGAGCAGGAAATACCCCACCTGCATCAGTCCAGCGATACCACATCCGGCGCAGATTATCACCTTAGATGTTGTTCGAGGAGCTGCTGTGCGTGACCGCGATTACCGCGACGCGATACGAGTTCACTAACCTCACGTGAATCGGTGTCTCAGTCGCCTGTGACGCCAAAGAGATTGGTCGGTATTTCATTTGATAATGCAATTTTTTGCAACAGTTTTTACATCCAGCTTCACGACGAATCCCGTCTATCCAATTCTGACCTATGCGCTTCTCCATCCTCGTCGTCGCTGTTACCATCATGACTACTTGTGGTATCATTGAGAGAACCCCACCAGAAGGTTCCTTACTCGGCCGTAGGTTAAGTAACCGTTATTGTGAGACTTGTGCAACCAATTGCCACTGCGACACCCACGGCTGCCGTTGTCGATAGAGAGGCGTCTAATACTCTCACATCGGTGCCAGACCTTCTGGAGCACTTTATTTTCTCTCTCATGGATCATGATCTGACCATCTGCAAGGTTCTGTCGGTCTTGGTTTTTGTCCTTCTCCAGCCTCTGTGGTATCTTTTCACTCTTTTTTTGATCCTAGTTGTGGTAGACCTAGACCCTCCGGTATCCATCTCAACATCAAGCCTCGAAGGAAGAGACATACTATTAGCAATAACAATACGAGTGAGAATTTATAGGCTGAGAACAATGTCATCACATACAATACATTAGTCATCTTAATATTATTATATTAGTATAGCATAGCAGCTAGGCTAGATGGCGATGGCTAGGTGGCAACTCGTCACATAGTTGGCGTCGCCTATGCTGTCTAAGGCTCACCATATCCCTTTATTTTCATCATCGATCGTATCTCATTACGGTGTACACGAGTATTTTAGTTGGTCGGCATCCACGATGTTGTTGTGTTTCAAGTCAACCGTAGGAGCATTCAAGGCAACTGCTGCTGGTCTTTGTCCGTCTTGCCTCCCTCACCCCCACTTGAAGTAACACTTGTCTCAGTCATAGGGAAATGATTAGGTAGTTATCAAGTAGTATGGCAAGTTGTCATAGGCAACGCTAGACTATATCACATAGAAGCTAAGCAGAGCTTAGGATATCGATCAACAGGGCCAGCGCTGATAACACTGGCACAAGGGGACAGAGAGAGATGGATAGATGTGTCGACTATTCACGAGATATCGTGTGCACAACCATGCTCTACTGAGTAGAGTCTACTCAACAATTGAGCTCCCATTAGAGGCATTTCTAAGGACATACAAGTTCGGGACGTTGCCACTGGCAACATCTCTACAAGCGAGCCAAGGAGTTTTTCCCGAGTTGAGTATTGATAGTAATACTATCGACTTGGAACATTTTCGGAAAAAAATCCTCTTCAAGGAGTTCCACCAATACGCACGCGATTGGAATTTCCAATTTGAGAATTACATGATGACATCACGTGACATTGTGACGATGCGTAGTTCTTCGTTCGCCGAACGACGTCGGGGGGGCATCAATCCTATCCCAGACAGAATCGGACAGACTGTCCCATCGCGGTATGACCCCTAGCCAGATCGATGCTGGTGATAATTAGCATTCATCGGCCTTAGGGAGCTACGTGGACCATTGAGTAAAGGAAATGTGTCGAACTAGCGCAGGCTCTACGTCGCAATGAATATATCAGATTCTGTTCCATAAACCTTCCGAGTCGCAAAGCTAGAACAAAAGTCTACATCACGCGATGTGTATCTGAGACACAGTGTCTCTTCCAATATTATTCTAGTCTTCTTCGCGAGTGGTTACTCTTTGAATTCGGGCTTGGAAGATATACTCAACTGCCGGAGTATGGCGAACATCAGCAGGCATCCTGAAACTATGATATCGACTTGGGGTGAACAGCTTTTGCCGATGAGGATATTATGTCGGTAATTGTGCCCAGGTAAATATATCATCTTAACATATCTCCCCGGAAAGGTGACCTCGAGAGATTTAAGGGGACGACTCGAAAAGATATCAAGATGATGGGCGAGAGCTGGCACCGCTGTATGAGTTGGCAGCTTCGAAGGCTCAAACCAATACAATAGTCAGTGTCGGAACCGTTGCTGCAACGGTGCCTGGTCTTCTGCTTCTGGCACACCGGTGTTGTGCCCATGTTACTGTAGTGAGTCATGGCACACGAGCGACTAGCATCTGTGGAGCTGCGGTTTCCTCTGTGGTGAGTTCTCATGTTCGGAAAATGAAAATCGGGTCACCCGAGTACAAAAGAATGGCGAGGGAAAATGATTCCCCCCACCCCTTGAACCCGGAAAACTTCAAGAATCAGTGCATCTTGACAGTGACTGTCAGAAAATCCGTTCTTCTTGGGAAATCAGTCCCTCCTTCCAATGCTCCCACAGCTATTAATCATTTAATCCGCGCTATCGGCCCGATATCGCTGATCAGCGCACAATGGTGGCAATCGGGAAAGCGTCGGCATCGTTTCCACCCTGCGGTTTCGGTTCTCTTCCGAGATTGGCTCACTGTACAAAGGAAGTGGATGTAAGCAGATTTGGTACCCATTCGGATCTGGTGAGGGTGTTCCGGGGAGGGATAGTTTCATTTCTCTGGAGGCTAGGGACCGGGCTTTTCGGCTCTCTGTCATTTGGGGGGATGACGAGTGTTTAGTTTTTCGCCAGGCGCGATATGGTACGCCTGGGTGATTTGACACGTATTTGGAAAGTGATTTTCCGGATTCGGATGATATGCAAAGAAATTTGAAAAAGTTCACAAAGTATTCAAGAAGCAGATGGAACGAACGTGAGTTGGCGAAAATGTGGTAGTGGGCCACTACTAGTGGTGTCCGACAAAGTGAGAATATAGACATGATCGAGGGTTCCATTTTTGATACCTGAGTACTGGCCGGCGCAGTAGCAGCTTACTTTTTTCTCGTTAAGCCCAAACTTGCGCGAACAGCTCATAAGCAGATCTCGTTTGGTGACTCCTTTCCTCAATAGCAAGGTGGCAGGTCCCAACATCATCCAAGCGTGTTGTGCTAACGACAGACCGAATGGATTGGAGGGCCTCATCGCCGAGCTGGACAGGATACAGAGGATCCTTACAGATTATCTGGAAAGATTATCTGGATTATCTGGAAACGTGAGCGGGCGAAGGTTAGTCGACAAGGCGACTCCTTCACTATATAACTTGCGAACAAGTCAACTTGTTTTCTATTGAATAGTTATTTCTGTTGTTATACTTCAAATCAAATGATGAGTTATTGTCCATCCGGGGAAATTCGGATTCTCAGGCGATGCAGTCTCATTACCTGAAGCTCTTCGACAACGCAAAGGGAATCGTCTTCATTCAAGACTCTCCAAGCCCGGCAGCAAGATTGGGATGGAGGGAATGACCAGGAATAGGTCCCGGGATCGATCCCGGTAGGAGGAGCTCTTCACTCAGTTAGTCGACAGTAGATGTAGATTTCTCGAAATGCCGAGCCCTAGCTGAAGCGCGATTTACTCGGACGAGATTTCCCTTCGCATTAGTGGCTGAGATCCTCTCTAAAATGATACCAATACTCCTACGGATAAGGAAAGGGGCACGCCGCTCCTCGACGACACGACGATCGATTTTGGTATGAAGTAGAGAGTTGGTGGATCAGCAAGACGATAACGTAGGACCGCCACATCTCACCGCACATCGTGTATTAACTGCTGATAATTAGCTCAAGTATTACTATTCTATGTGAGCTGATTTATTTCATCCCTAGGAGTAGTTTCATGTCGTACTAGTCATTGCTGTATTACTATGTATCAGATTGTAACGATATCATCGTACTCGATCAGTATGGTTATCAAATCTGAATTGAGTGTTTGTTTACATAACAGAACCTTCTTGACGTCCTCTTAGTCAGAATTGTAATGAAATAATGAGGTAGCCCGTGTACTACATCACTGCGCCATAGTTATTGCTTGCATCTTGGATATCATAATAATGATGACGGTGCAACTCGGCGATCGTCCAATCTTTGTGTATGGAACTCTGATGTCTGCGGAAGTGAGCTGAACTTGGGCAGTGAGAGCCCACCGTGAATTCATCTCGGCATCTCAGTTGCGGTCGGCATTACTCGGCGGCCGCGATGTCGTTTGTAGCACGGCAGTGCTCCCGGCCTCAGCAGGGTATCGGAGGTAAGCACGGTTTACGCCTGTATGTTATCCGTAGGCTCGATTACTCATCAATTATTTCGAGGATCGAAAACTCCCAAAGTTTCTCCGGAATCTGTCCGAATTACGGTAGCTAAAGTGTGAATCGGAGGAGGTTAATATAGCCGAAACAGTGCTCACAGCGGAGATCTATTAGAACAGATTCCGAGTCCAGGGCCAGCGTTACCCAGCCTTGGTGAGGGACTCTCCGAACAAGGGGGAAGCAATAACTGGTGAATTGCTTACTGGACTAACTCCGAATGATGTAGAGCTCCTGGTGGAGTACGAAGGCGACGAGTGAGTTGTTCGCTCTTTCGAATATATTCATTTACACTAGGAACATCGAATAGATACTACGTGTCGTCGGCGGAGGCGTTGGTGAACGACAACTCGGTGGCCGTAGAAGCCGCTGTATTCCTGTGGAAGGACAGTCTTCGCTCTCAGCTCATAACTGATGGTGAGCCGGTATGACGTTCAAAGCCATCTACTGTGGGGCCCACAGTGTGGGCTGGCTCAGTCCAGTGTTAACTCTGTAAAATTATCCTATCGCCAAGTCCACCAACGTCCTCTATTTCCAGCAATGATCGTTGCTGGCTTCGCCCCTTGCCCCTTTCCGTCTTGCATCTTTGACGATTCTTGGCCTGTCCCAATTGAGCGTTTCATATCTGTTGTATATGATATAGTAATCGCTGAGTTGAAGGTCAAGCTGCCCGTTGGGGAGGTGAACTATTCCTCCCTTTGATCACTCAACACAGCGCACGCGAGTCATTCATTTCCTACAGTATCATCAGTAGCATGTCGTACTTGGTACGACTTATTCTGACCGACCGAGGCGCCGTAGAGAGTGTAGTCTATTTCTTGGACCAACTCGATTGGTTGGAGTTGCACTGTATCTGAGAAGGATTCTGAGCTGAAATTCTAATAGGAAATCGACCGAGTAATGAGTTTTAAAATGCTAGGAAAGAGTCGTGCGTCACCTTGACCCATGTATATGTCTAAAACATTACAACGGGACAGTCGATTTCCTGGGGACTTATCCCGCTCCTTAGCTACTCGGTGGCTAGTGAAGTACTGACCATGTGATAGCAGTATTATCACAGAGTTTGCATCTGCAAAGTGCAAGCGAATTTGCCATCAGAGAAAGAACTATAAGGGACACTTAGGATTGTTCAAGATATGCTTTTAACGACGCTAAATTAGCGTTCATCCCTTAGGTGACTCGTGGGACTTCGTTGAATGGCTTGAAACCGGACTTTCGGATGCTGTAGTTGAAGCGAGTTCAGTTTTCAAGGAGCATATGACTAAGAAGGCTGTGAGTATCTTGGGTCTACCTTGTTAGAATTTCTCCTCTCAGGAGAACCGAGCAGTGACTTCTTCAGTCGAGGTTGAAGACCGGGAAGGGGATCTGAATAAGTAGGTCGGCGGCATATTCGTATAGCGCGAGAGCTATCATCGCTTAGCAATGAAGTGATGATGAGTAAAATAGTGAAGCTTCATTCTGTAAAAACAACTGAAGTTTCTCATTGCCTTGCTCCCCAAGCTCTTCCTCGTTCACCATTCGTAGTGGGTTTCATGGCGGGCTTCGAGGGCAGCCATTACTCCACCTACTTTATCAGCTCTCGAAACAGGTGTTCTTCGTGAGAGAGGAGATTGGAGTGAAGACTTACTGTGAGAACTGTGAAAACGATGCAACTCACTGTGAAGGTGCATAGAAAACCTTGAGCGTACCATTCGCTCAGTAGTAAAGCTTAGTCACCTTACTATGATCACCTCAGTAACCCTTGTTGTTGTTCTCAGGATTCCAAACCTCAAAATCGCAAAGGTGTTGTTGGTCAATGATCATCATTAGCTGGTTTCTCCTGATCATGATCAGTGTTGAGTTATGTCGAGTTGGCTCTCATATAGTACTGAGGAGTGTCATGTGGATACGTAGGGTGGAATAGTCACGCACATGAGATGATACTTGCGTTTCTGGCGAGCGCAACTCGGTTTTGTGTTATGGATTCATGGAACCGAGTGAGTCATTTAGGTGGGAATCAAGATGAGTTATATTCCCAGAGGCAGTTTTTTTCATATTCCTAGATTCCCAGAGGATACGAGCTCTGGGTCGGAGCTCGTATCCTGGGGAGTAGAGAGTAACGATCTCTCAATTTTTACTCTCCGTGACGGGAATTTCGTCTCAACCCCCCTGGACAGGAGAGGCCTGGCATCCGATTATATTGCTTTGATAACCATCGCACCCTTTGTCGCCTATGCGGGCTTAGGCGATCGAGATATCCAATCCTTGTAGGTTGACCTGCTGTGCTGGTAGAGCACAATCCTTCTATTATGGAACACCAAGATTCGATCCGTTCTTATGTCCTGTCAACCAATGGATACGAATGGTAGCTAATCCAATTGCCCCTTTCTCTGAATCTCCTGTTTATAGGCGGCTTCATGATCAATTCTTCCGACCTGAGATGACCTCTCTGAGCGGCCAAGTCCGCCGGGGAAGAGGCATCCGAGTGGTGTTGTGGGTCTGGTTTGCCTAACAACCTTGCTATACTACTGGTTCTCCCACAACTAGCGGTATCACGTTCTGTCCCGAAGGTTATTGTTATATCCTGAAGGGTTGCTCCATGGATCAAATCTTCGCCATCCTCTTCCTAGCGAATGAGTCCAATATCGATTACTGTGCTGCGCATGGTGTGTTATCGTGCAGAAGTTAAGTGCAAGTAGTGCGTTTACTGTTATTGTCCAAAGGTCGTAGTATTGTATGCTCTGGATCGAGTTCGCTTGTGTTCTTCTTAGAGCTCATCAACTGATACCGCGACACCTTTTCGGTATCATCATTGCACATGTTCTTCTGATTCTCCTTGGAAGAATTCACCTTATCGCCAGAAACAACACGCTAAGCACCCTACATCTGATCAATAGTTACTACACGGTGGAGTAGCGTCCCTTAGCTCGTACACATGGAGTCCCCACCACCGGAACTTAACGAAACGAACGTGTTTTGCCACCATTATCTCAAAAAGCATGATCCCTTATGAAGAAAGTAGTCAAGAAAATTGTTGGAAGTTGCAGTCTGGAACCAACTGGGACGGCAGGGCCCCAACCCATGATTCGCTGAAGTGTGGGATATACTATCATGTAACTCTTGGTTACCACGATGCATGTACATTGGATAACGGCTCCGGTCGGTCGAAGCGGTTCTCCGCGTACTCGATGAAGTTCGGCCACGTTAGTGCATTTTAACGTGATTGACAGCCGATCGACACTGAATCAACTTATAATTAATTCGCCCATCCCCACCAAGAAGCTCCACTTATCAACCCAAGATCCCTAAAATGAAAAGGGCGATTAAAATGATTATGAGCGACGATCGTCTTTAGCAAGTAGAACAATATAAGAGCCCAACTGTGCATAGTTTCTATCAATCCCCCATAGCAACTGATCGGCGTTTGTCTTCTCTCTCGCTATCGCCTTGCATTGATCGAGTTTAGTCCTACTGGCTGAATCACGCTCGTAGCCTGGCGGTAGTCGCACCTGATTAACTACGTGATGAAGCAGAAGGCAGCACGAACTGACCATGGCATCGTTGTAGCCTCCTGTGATCCAATCGGACAGCTGTATTGCATCACTAACGGATTTTTGAAGACCCATACCCGGAAAACGAGGATCTGTCAGGAGAACGCAAGTAATGAAGGCGACATTCAGGTGGAATTTTCTGGGAGTTCATCTCACCCATATGCAATGATGCCATCGTGCAGACGCACTTCACTGCGAACTTGGCGCTGAGGTTGATAAGACTGAGTAAAGCAGACATTCGTCGATCCATTGGTAAGGTTTGGTCGATGCAGTCAGCCGCAGCAGCTACGAACTGTGGGCTTGCTGCTAGCACAGGAGGAGGGGGTTGCCGGGGAACTGGCATTGTTGTTGTGCCTCCAGCTGTTGGAGTCTGATTCAGTGTTGATGCCACTGCTTGAGTCATACGTTGGGAGATTTCATCGTTTCGAAGGGATGGAGTATACCTAGACACATAAAAGACGCTGTTTAGTAGTCAGGAAGACCAATAGGACTGTAGACTCAATTTTATGGAGTCGAATCAAGTCGAACTTGATAGTGGGGGAAACAGACAGTCGAGGGTCGAAGTCCATGGTCAATTCGCGCTGAAATTCCGCAGTTCATACTTAAGGATACACTTGAAAACATGACCCAGCGGCTCACACTATATTCTGGGGTCGGACGCTGGCCAGTGATAGACTGTTGCTGCCTGGAGTGATCACTTCGACCACCCAACGCCCGTCCTCCTCTTCCACCAACCATCCGACTTGGCCGTTCCGCTGCGGTGATTTGCTCAGTCCCGCCAGAGTCACCCGCATTCCCTTTATCCATGGTAAAGGTTGGAGATATGCCTCGGATATTGAATAGAGCTGTCCATGTTTGGTCATAACCAATACACGGAAGCCATCGCGGCACTGAGGAATCTCCAATGACGCAAATGTAAGAGAGGGTGACTTACGATTGTCGTCGCAAAGACTCCTGATAAGTCCACCCGATGTGGCATCTCTAGGACGAACACACAGGTCCCCTCAGGCCAAGGCAGAGGACGAGGTGGTGGAGGAGGGGGGAGAGAAGCAGTTGCTTGGCTGTCTTCAACGGCTGCCATTACCACAGCAGGTCACCTCTATTATTCTAAACTGGTCGAATTCGCGCCTCGCTCCGCCAAGTTGTGCGGATGATATTTAGCGCTCGCCAAAAATTGCGGAGCGAGCGGAGCTTATGTTACTGCGCACGAACACTCGTGTACGTGCATGCGTGCGTCCGTCCGCGCGTGAGCAAAAATTCCGACCCGACCACGGCGATTCAGAAGGCAAACAGGGTATGATTCTGTCCCCCGTTGACTGCTCATCAGCGTAAAAAGACAGCGAAAGTGTCGCTGCTGCTTCGCCGCTTATTTTTGACGAAACGTTTTTCCACACTAGAGAGAAACTGTTAGCTCAGTACGTTAGTAACCAGGACTTCCAACTGAACTACCCAAGGTCTAATCCAGCGATTGTCGTTTTCATCATATTTCTTTATAAGCAGACACTTTACACTGGAGACGTCTATCCACGCCTTCTGGCAGGATGCCCACGCTATTATGGAGCGTGCTCGGCCATGACGACGACACCAGACAACGCCCGACAACTTTTGTTTTCTAGTCACCCAATTTAAATAAATAAAATAATCACCCAAAATAATTTCAATTACCGCCCGTTGATTTCTTGATAAGAAGCTTAGCGAGCTCCACCCCTTCGCATCGAAGACCTAGTTAGCTCACTCGACGACAGTCCATTTGCTCCCAGGATGCATCGGGAGTGTTCAATAGACCCCTCCTGAATTTCGCGTGCTCTTTCAGAGCTGGAACTAGCGCGTGAGAGACAATCGGAACGTGAGGAGAGCTTTCTTTAACACCACAATTATTCTCCCCGTACAGTATGTGACTGAAGCGGCTGAAAATTGGTTGAAAATTGAAATTGGTTTACGCTGGTGGCTTTGACAGTTGAGTCGAGTCTGGTGGGTGACGTTGGTATGTCCGCCAAGCCCTGGTGACACCTAACTGTCCCCTCCTGGACCAACCTCCATCAGCGTCACACTTGAGTATCCCTACTTGCAATGGGGTATCACTAGGAATGAGAACCTGAATGTGAAGACTGCCGCAAACGCCAGCTATGGAATCTTACGAGCGACGGATTCGTTCTTCCTGAAAACTACACTCTCCAGCACGTTTACTCCCAGTCTGGGAGTCCCAGGGTCCATTCACATCTTTGTGAACAGAATTCTTTCAGGTGAAGTTCTGCGGTGTATGACTACTCGCATCGTCCAGCTCTTCACTCTAGCTGCTAAGCTTACTGTTGTCTGTGTCGGGCAGGAAGGTGACCTTGGTAAGATCTCCACCCGATGAACATTCTCTTCGTGCATTGTTGCTTCAGAGCCCATCGAATACGTTCCGATGCTCTCTTTCTGTGACGGCCGTGGTCAATTCAATAGAACATGGGCGGTGACTTTGACTCCCAATATCGAGATAACCGACCTTATCGAGAAGGGTTGCCGTTGTAACGACGGCTGGGCGTCGGTTGGCATCAGAAACGAGACGTATTCCTATTACGTTATTCGGTGAGTCCCCCCTCCTCTAGAGCTCTCTTATTTTCTACTGTGACAGATTCTGTGCGTTGTGGACTCGAGGCTACGACTACAGCAAGGACTTTGAAGACAGCTATTGTGCTCCCTTTTTGTCACTTGTCGGTCTTCTGGACTGATCTCAATAGATATCGTAAATGTGCACGAGTATGCCGCAGCTAAGAACAGCCTCGTTGTCAACGTCTCGTCCGGGAACCTGCTGTAGGAACGTTGATTTGCCGGATTTACGGTAACGGTTGGATCAGGTTCTTCCGGAAACGCCCTTACGAGCCCTTCCTCCCACCACATGGCCCGGCGCTCGTCTGTAGGTCTCCTCCTCTGTGATAGAAGATGATTGATGTTTTTGTCAGACCATGTTTCGCGGCCTGGATGGTGTAAATATATTTGGAATATTATTTATCAGATTTGCTACTGCGAAAAGGATATTTTGAATATCACAACACCAACTGGGGAGTACCTCGTCATCAACGAGACGTTAAGTTGATTGTTCACTCTACTGTCAGACAGGAGGGGCCGTGTCCGCTCACTATGAAGGTTTTCCCGAGGCTTGTAGATGCCAATGGAAGAGGGTCTGCTCATTGGACCAACTCCCCTCCACCTACCGTTCCTATACTGCGAATCTCCACCAGCTCTACCAGTTCTCCAGCAATACGTAGCGCTACTGAATTCATGCCTCATACGATGTCTTCAGTCTGCAGTGAGGTATGCAGGTGATGATGAAACTAATGTGTACCCGAACTCGCCTGTCACTACTCCTGAACCTGCTACGGAAGAGGGCGAAAGTGAACGGAACCGCGTGGATAAGATGGGTAAGCACCGTGGTTCAATCCGAGGCTGGGGTGTTTTTCTGCCATCAGATCCTCTCGTTTGTGGGCAAAACGGTAGATGGTCAGAGGAGTTTCGAGTATGCATCTGTACGGCCGGGTGGAAGAGCGAGCCATCTCTGGCCGATCAAGGAACGTACATAAACACCACGTTGGGTTGAAATCAGCTTTCCGTACACATTAGGTTTTGCAGCACCAGGAAGGCTCTCCACGATGCAAAGGTGATTGGTGAGATTCTCCATCCACGAGAAGTGATACTGTCAGGTTTTCCTCCCGGATAACGATAGAGGTTTCGGCACGACCATCACATTCCTTGTCGTGGTGGCATTGATTGGCAGTGCACTCTTTTCCATGTGAGTTTGGTCACTGCTGAGTCATTCAGGATTGCCTTACAGGTGGCGTTGGTATCGGAAGGGCCCCGATCGCTATTCTCAAACATGGACATCATATGTCGCGCCCAATCATCCCTATTATTCATGAATCATTTCTTAGTGGTATAATTAGGATTGTTTGTTGCGACTGAGCCAGAGTTCAGGCGATTAAAGTATGAAGTTCTTTTCCATGGCTTCATCACCTCATCGTTATTGAGTTGAATGGGAAGTTGGTGAGCTGGAGGGGCTACCTAGCTGGGGCAGTGGGCTTTCGGTATATTCAATACGAGATTAGAATGCCTTTGAGAACAACTCGTCGATGTTTCTGATCGTGGAAGTGATTGAGGAGTAATCGATCCTTTGGACAACATGGGGGTGAAATGAAAGCGAGGACGGAGATGTGGGAAGAGGGGGAAAGATCAAAATTTAGAAGAGATGGAGTTGAAGGAGGCAGTGGACATGAGCTCGCTTGGGAACGAGGATAGTTGTCAGCAGACAGAGGTCTCTCAATTGCTAGTGATTGACCACTGGCAGTTGTATTCGGCACCGTTCCGCAGTAACAAGGTTATTGTAAACTTAGTAATTTGGCAATCGTATTGAGAGCAGTAGCATTTTGCTGTGCCATGTTCTATCAGTGTTTCGCTGTTGGAGATGTAGTGTTGTGTTCATGACCATTGGCTATAGTGTCTGGGAGCGTGAGCCACTTGAAGCTTCATTCGGTGATCTTGTTTCCGTTTATACTCCTAGGCACCACATGTCGGTGATACAATCGCACCCTCGGTACGGTCTTGCAAATAGCTCTCGACCGATTGCAGAATGCATCATGCCACTCATTTCTACCTCCATAACACTCCGCCTGGTGGATGCAGAAGTTGCAAAAGAACCATGGATGCCATAACGTGCGAGGCATTTGCACGCGTGAACTCTCGACCGTTCCCTCGAGAACTGTGAGCGATATCGATTAGCTAAGTGACCTCGTGAGTGCCCAAGTCACCCCGCAACGACGGGCGCCTCTCTGTGTGGCCGGATCCGATCTCCCTAATCATCGTCCATCCCATCACTTACAAATCGAACGCTGCTCAAATCAATGTTATTGAAAACAGCTCATGGCATTTACGAAGTGCTAAGTCGATCAGTGGACCCACAACTCATTCTCGTCGGTCCGGTAAAAGTCTCATGCAAGGCGTCTCTGATCGAGTCTATTAGTTCCTCATCAGATGATGTCGGTAGATCAGCTGCTATCAGTCTTGCTGTGATGCGTCTGGCAATAACCTTCCATAATCGACAGTCGGAAAGACGACAAAGCATACCCTGCTAGCGACAAGACTCTCTTCCAAAGCGGCTGAGATGCTGTAGGCAATTCGTCAATGAGATCCGCACTCAAGCTCCTGATGTCCACCATCATCACCTCGGAGAGGGCGAATGGGGCTGGGGCATCTGGGAAGCTCGACGGAGGAACCTGAGCGGCAGATCAGAGCGACCAAGAGAAATACAAACAGTTAAGAAGTGTACAACAAGTGTGGTAGACAACAGGAAATTCAGACAGCAGATAAGCGGGCGCTGTCAGAAGCGACATGAGAGTATCAATCGAATTTCACCACAGTTTGCTTACCTCGTCTACCTCCATGGGAGAGATGGTAGTAGAATCAGGGTTATTCCCTGTGTCCGGATTGAGTCGACGGGAGCGGTACTGTCCCGTGCTCTCCTGTGTCAGAAACGCTTCACGTGAGTCTCGACGTTCTTTCATCAATCTACACATCGCTGAGGCAACACACTAACCCTAACGAGGTTGAGCTCTACGCCTTACCAACAACGTTGTCATCGACACACTGACACTTCAGAGTTGCTCGATCGATGAACTCATTCGCCACTGCATAAACCTACAAGACATGGAACGAATGCTGGTACCACTAAAAGGAGAGTTTGATTGGGAACCACATAATATGGAAAACCCTCTTCAGCGGAAGCAGGAGACCCAGCCGTGTGCACGAAATATACAATACGGAACCCCAGAGGCCGTTCGAATCCGATAGTCTCAGTTCAACTCCGCATAAGAGCATACAGAGATATGGATTCAACCCCTTTTCATTTGAAGGGTCGACTTCTGCGGATGACTTTTCCCACCAGTTTACAGAGGATCCTGCTGAATTATACGTTCTTGCATTTTTGGCAATAGTTTCAAAGTCCGCCACGACTTCCGCCACAGCAGTATACTCTTCACAATCGTTCTTACGCATCATATCTTCAAGACACATAGGATGCTCGATGATAGAACCTGCTCGAACAAGATTCAAAACAAAATCCACATCACAATGAATGCTCTGAGTCAATCCACCAATGTTCGGCACCAGATTACAAGGGAGTGCCAGAAAGAACTAATTCAACGAGGAAATTCACCGGTTGATGCTAAACAGTAGAGTGTAAGGCACATACGAAGCGAAGCGAGGCAAAGTAATGCCAGCGTCGTCTTACTGTAGTCCGGATAAGCCTCTAGGCTAACAGGGGTGTAGAACCATCTACGATAGGCTGGGAACTCTCGCAATGACTTCAGAATTTCACGAATCTGTATGCGTAATATGCGGAACCTAAGCTCAGAGAGAACCACATTCCGACCAACTGAGAGAAGGGCCAGAGTGCATTTGCATTGTAAGCTAAGTAGGAGTTGTGCTCACCAATGATCTTCCTCTTTCCGCATCGTTTCCATTTCCTTGCGGCTGATGCTTTGCCACTTAGCCAGAGAGGCTTCATTAGGTAGTTGTTCAAATCTGATGATACACGAAATCGGCTTGTCAATCATATGCACGTAAAAGCTGATATTTCAGAACGGTGTATAGAGACTAGCTAATCGCAAAAATGATCTTCCCGAATTGCTGAATCCCAACGCGACGGGGTAGCATCGACTATACCACTACAGCTCATCGATTGACCGTTCTGCCATCCGATGGAGCATACGCGGTGAGCAAGTCATGTCACATGAGGATCTAGTGCGGCAGTGACTGAACTTCCATGCGACAGTGAAGCAGAGTTTCTCAACCCATCAATGGCTCACTCACGAACATCTACAGTGACGGACTGACGAGCTACTTACTTATACACAGTCTTGGGAAGCTCAATCGCAGCGCATTGACGAGCATGCTTCTCCCTCTGCACCAAACGGATGTTTTCCTCAACCTGAACTCCATATAGTTTCAAGTCCAAACGACGGCACGATCGCTCCTGTATATTAGACTAATGTCTTACCTGCTCAGCGAGGAGCTCAGCTAACCATCGGGATAGAAATTCATTCGACAGATTGTCCAGATTGAGTTCCAAAACGTCAAAGTCAGCTGACCACGGAGCAGGATCCACATCACTTGCCTCAACCGTGTGAGTGAGGACCTTTCATGGACTGTGGCAGACGTTATTGTTATAGGAGGTGAATTACCAGAGTGAGAACGCCGCTGCCATGGACAGCTACTCGAGACGTGAGTATTGAAGAAAGGCAAGTGCATGCTTCTATCATAGCCGAGGTCGATCCTTACAATGCAATCTTGTCGGTAGTGATCCGGCATAGGCCTACCTTCGTAGTCGCCAGCCCGTAATCGATCTTCTAGACAACGTACGTCGTCTGTAATAATGAGGAGTGATGGAGTACTCTGCAATGCTGCATCAATCGTGTCTAGAACCTGATTGGAGCTGATACCAGGAGAAGATCAACGAGTCCTCAATGAGCTACACAAAATCAACCAGACCGGTGCTTACTGCTTGCTGGCCCGTGGTCGCAGCGCACATGTCTACCACAAACACACCGACTCCGCGTTCCTGTATGGCTAGGCTCACTCCAGGCAACACATACCTGAGCCGCCACAGACTTGTGTTTCCATAACTAGAAAGACGCTTACTGCAGAATACTGGTGGGGTCGTCAGTCCTCAGGATTACTCCTGTAGTTGGCGATATAGCTCTACTGATTACCTAATGTAGCATTACATCAATATCGCTCTCTTGCTGAATTTTCTGTGCCGGAACTTCCCCGATCAAGGAAAACCATTTTCAGTCTGGCGAGCACTACCGTAGTGCCACTACGCGCTTTGTGCCCGAACGGAACAAAACAAAGTAACGCGAATCTAGTAACTGGGGTGCGATACATTTGCTGTACTGTTGCATTCTTCTCGGTATAATATACAGTCGAGCGCGCATTCCGCATCAGGTGGTGTACATAAATGGGCAAGCTGCTAGCTAAGCTGACTCAGTCATTATCGTCGAGGACATCAGTCATTATCGTGCCTGGAAGAGTTTCTGTGTCGGGCCTTGTTTGACAGGTCAAGCCTGAGTCAGCATACGTGGCAATACCATCCCATCCCTCCAGCTTACTTCGGAAGGAGACATCACAAATACCCAGTACTTTGGCTACGATCTCACTAATTGCTGGCTGTGCTCTACTGCTCCTTCCCAGTGTAGTTGGGACAAGGATCGTCTTCGGTGTCATTGTTTGCTACACAACAATGTTGTGACAACATCTCTCACGGTCTTGAACATACTGTAGTATGTAGCACATGGCGCTCTCGGTAGAAGTGGGTGTACATTTCAAAGTCTCGCTCGCAGAACTCATATCGTGCAACTGACCGACTGTCGTGGTTAGCCAAAGGCGACGGTCCTTCATGGAATCATCGACACCCTGCCCACTCAGTGAGCAGCACTGTTCACTCAATCAGCCAGTCAGTTCATCGTTTCATAACCCGACCCACCTGTATGCGAGTGGTGCAGACTCATATGCTCGCGATCTCGTTTAGACGAGTACGATAGCATAACCCCAGTAAATGGTAGTTTGCTCACCTTGGTCAAAACAACGGGAAATGAGGGCAATAGCAGGGTCTTCACCGGCCAGAGGTCCTTTCAAATTCCAAGCATCCAAGTGGTATGTTCCAAATTACGGAAGCCATTGTGCAGAAGTTTCAGGACATCGTGAAATGAAACGTTACTCGGAGACTTTTCAGTAAAATTTACTGGCTTATTTTCAACATATCGATTCTACGAATCGAAGTTGCGTAAGTCAACACTTGGCTCGAGCATGTTGACTAACATCTTGGACCTCTTTGTCCTACCTTCCGTGGCGACTCGGCAGAGACCTCGACACCAACTGAGTTGACATCTTCATTGCTTTCCTCCTGGCCAAGAGCTCGGAGAATCGTCGCGCAAAGACGAACGATTTGAGATGAAAAAAGTTTTGAAGTTAGCGGGGACGCCACCGCCAAACCTGAGAGAACCAGGCGATAGTAATATGTTGGCTTGAACTCTCTGTATTCTAACAATCCGGGAGACCACTCTATAATGGTTTGGATCACTCGCCTAGAGGGAGATGGTTGCGTATGGTCTTGAAATATAAAAGACATACAAGAGTCGCAAATTCAAAGGCTCACTCGCGCCATTGCCAGCAATGGTGGCATGTTGGGACCTCCTTCTAGTGCTGGGAACTATCTTCTTCAAAGCTGCGGTGAAGTCAAGTGGTGTAACGATCACATTGGACGCCGAGACCATCAACTTCTGACGAAGGGTTGACCCTGGAATGAGGACAAATGCTGATCTTCGCGAGCTTTGCAATACCAGAAATACGCCAGGTGCGAACGGCATACTCCAGTTAGCTCCATGCTAAACCGGCAAGAAGCAGATATTGTGCTCAGGCAAAATATCTTTCATTATTACTTTTGATCAGAACTTTTATTATTATACCGAGATATTTTTTATACCGCAGAGAAAATCCCGCCAAAGCTTAGCCCATCAGCAAACCATTCAAGACTCACTTCGCTTTGCGCCGTTCAAGTCTCCAGAGGTCTGTTTGATAGCTTCCTCGTATATTTGGGGATACGTCCTTCTGACCGCCATCATCACAGCCTCTTCGGTCAGAGCCTTCAAGTCTGCACCTACGACGATACCAATGCCGCATCATCGTATTTAATTACGAATTCATATTCACTATCATTGTTGAGGAAACACAAGTGTAAAAGATCACACGCGAGCTGTGCAGCAGACGAGGACCCCACCACTCTTATCGACTACGAATACAAAGGATGTAACGGATGTCAACTACGCCTTACCAGTGAAACCTGCTGTTCTCGAAGGATCACATATCCAAGCTGCTGTTCCCGGCGGCATCTGATCCGACCGCCACCTCCGAGTGTGGACCTCCAATACGGCACGACGATCCTAGTAAGGAGCAATCACGTCGTGAAATTCCAAGCTTGTGATAATCATCAACTTAGAACGATACAACAGGAAAATACAGTTCACTTTTCTCAACAGGAGAGTTCCGAGCAGCGGAAGACCGATATAGCCTATATCATATAGGGGGATACAACAGGAACTACTGGAACCGAGTATCACTAGAACTGATATATACAAGGACCGTACAATCACATCCTCAAACCGAAGTAACTCAAGGGTTGCTATAAATCCCAACAGTCTCCATCTTTCTCGTATACTCATACGGCAAAAGCGTGCATGTGAATCCTAATGAAGCACAGTCTCCCAACGTACTGCTGCTCCCCTAGGAGGGGAGAATCGCAACTCCTTATCGAAGCGTCCTGGCCGTCGTAGCGCTGGGTCAACGGCATCTGGACGATTGGTCGCAGCCAGCACGACAACACGGTCACCTAGTGCAACAGTAGATATACTGAATACCGTTGGTCGAGTGCTCCTCACCTCTCCCATCGAGACCATCCATGAGGGCCAACAGCGTAGCGACAAGTGAGCTGCTATGACTCGACCCTCCACTAGCTACGGGATCCGACGAATTCGCCCCACTGCAGCCTATGTTACAACATGGCTATCAGAGCAAACGAGACGACCTCACCAATACGGACTGGTGCTAAGCCATCAATCTCATCGAAGAATATAATGCTAGGCTGAGCCTTCCGAGCCTGGTCGAAAAGCTCACGAAGGAGCCTCTCGCCCTCGCCAACCCACTTCGATAAAACGTCCGCTCCCTGAGATATAGGGATCACGACCGTCGAGCGGAAACCAGCAATTTAATACGTAATAAGTAATATGATGCAGAGAGTGTATCCTTCTAAATCATACTGAGACGCCATTGGAATACACACAAAAAATATTCATGCAAACGCAGGATACTCTGGCTACTATGGTGAATCGAAGTGAATTCCAAAATTTAATGCAGCTTCATCTGCTCTCACCTTTCTCATGAAGAAGCTCACTTTAGCTCCCCCACCAAGACGAGAACAGCTGCCAGCCAGACACCTATCAAGTGGAGTTACTCTAGACCAATCATTATGCTCAATCTAACCTCGCCAATAGAGTCTTCCCAGTACCCGGTGGACCATGCAAGAGTAGCCCTCGTGGAGGGGATACACCCAGACCTTGGAACAGCTCGGGGTATATTAGAGGAAGAAGCACCTAAAGGAAACACAGTGTTATAAAACTCTGAGTCAATCTGAATTAACTCCGGATGAAACAAAATCGTAATGATACAGTTATGATGAAATTAATAGCAGTAACAGGAGAGCTGTGGTCGCTACTCGAACGCCAGTTTAACTAGAGAAGGCAGCATTGGAATATACATATGTTTGGGTTCCTCAGCTTGGCTCGGGGGTTTCCTCCGAGAATCATGGGAATTCACACATGTCTTGAGGTAGAACCGTGCAGAAAACAGCGAAAATTACTTAAATTCCCCCCACCAGAAGGTGTTGGACTAAATCCATGTTCGCTTTCCTCAGCTGGGCTCAAAGATTTCCGTAGTACTTACATGCGAAATCGGGTAGAAGTACACAAAAGGCGATGAGAAGTTCCCGAATTTGCCCGGAATTTCTCCTCGTCATCAACACATACTATGTATTGACGACGATGAGAAAATTGTAGGGGAATTTTAGTAATGTGTCACATAGTTGATCAGTGCATATCCCCCCCACACTGATAAAGAGCACAAGCTGGTCATACGTGCGATAAGGAGCCTTGCATCTTCTTGACAGGTCCTTACCGATTCCACAACGTGATGTATATGCCTCCGTACAGTCTCCCCTCCAATAGCATCCCAGCTATCCAGCTCGCTACAGTCGATGGTCTCATTGAGGAAGCTTATCCCTCTCCCTCCCGCTGACCCTCCTGTAGCCAGATTGGACTGCCCTATACGGCTTTCCAGTGGACCCGCCATATCTGAACAAACCACACCATTCAGAATATCTATTTCGCGGACAGGGACGTCAATTTCTGATATAATTCCCCTACTCCTCGAATTGGTGACCTCAATCGCGAAATATGTGTCCAGGTGTGGATACTAAGGAGGCTATGGAATAATGATACTCCCAAGAGGAACCTTCTTTGAAACGTGACACAATGTGCATGACAACGCGGATTTTAAAGCTTCTGGCAACGAATGTAATCAACCGATCTATTCCGTTCCCTCGTATCGTTGCTGTCTATTCCCACACAAAAGCCAAGATCGTTAACGAACCGACGGAAGTTGCCTCCATTTCCTCACCAGCTATGAGCTGCTCGGGTCGCTTAAGGAGAAAGTTCGTTTCAACTCTACTCCCTGTACCATCTTTTCTATGCCGCTTTCCATCACCATATCTGAGGTTCACCACAAAAAGATACAAAACAGGTCTGCAGGCATACCGCTCCTGTCACTATATTAATGAGCCACCGAACCACGAATGACAGTTCGCACGCCCTTCCTACTCCTCGCTAGAGTCCGTAGTATACCCAGCATCATCATCACTGTCATCAAGACGGTATCTATGTCGCCTTCGACTGCTACGTCTACGACTTCTTTCCCTCCGACCACGTCGTTTCGATCTGTGCTGTGCGCCTACGGATAAGCTACGCATTATGATCACACAGAAAGTCTATGGCTTTGACGGGGTTGTTTTTTGTAGAATCATGAAAGTCTCGGAGACTGTGATGAGTTTGGTGAACCTCGAGGTGCTGTTCAAGTAGTCAGGAGTGACGGAAATCTTTGCGAGGTTCATATATTTAGAATATTGTATAGGATGTTCCAATGGTGTGGTATGAGAATTATCAAACAAATTATGCTAGGCATCGCCGATGCCGCATCGGTTCACTTCTGTCCTGATATGGTAATGCCACTCACGTCGAATGTCACTCTCGCGCTGATGACTTGTCGATTTGCGAAGATGTCGAGGATGCACCGGCTCGGGTTCGAACCTGCGCGGGAAACTCGTCAACCTACCACTACAGACCACATTATCCACCTGTCAATTTCGACACGCTCTCTCTTGGGGTAGCGATGAGCATCTTGCTGCTCAGCCTTCACCTCGGCTGAACTCGCTGGGATCCCTGCCCGACGACGCTCCAACCTTCGAGCCCTCTCGTCCATCGCATCGGCCTGGTCGTGGTCTGAAGCCACATGGAGGGACAAATATCGAGGGAAAGACCGTTAGACGCAGAGACCGTCATTCTCGTCGGAATTATGGTATTATCAACACCATATTGTTACTATAACTTTCATTTAATACCGTACTAAATAGCAAGTTCCATATACGAGGAATATTGGGTATTTCTTTCACTATTCCGATACCTTTTACCGTGAACAAATGGAGCGAAGGACTCAAGAGACGAAGCCGATGGCCGCAGCCTTAGAGCAGATTGTTGCATCATGTATTGCTCGTTATTAAGGACCGCTTCAATTGATACCTTTTATCATCATCAATAAGGAATTCTCATATAATCATCTCAACTAACAGGATCTTGATTTATATACACATAAGGATGGTGCGCTGATACAGGAAAAGTCCGACTCCGCGACTCCAGGATGGTAACTGGGACCCGTCCCCGGTTCGAGGTTTGGTATCCCCGCATAACGGAAATAGATAGAACTGGTCAGCTCCCTATGAGAGCTGCCAGATAGTCGTCTATTTAGTGACTAGTTACTAGCCAGTGTTGGACTAAATCCGTGTTCGCTTTCCTCAGCTGGGCTCAAAGATTTCCGTAGTACTTACATGCGAAATCGGGTAGAAGTACACAAAAGGCGATGAGAAGTTCCCGAATTTACTCAGAATTTTCGTATTGTCAAGGACACAAGTAGTTGACCATGTGCACACCTTTCCCTGTGAGTCTAGCGCGAAGCATCAAAGGGGTGAGGAGACAACCTCACCAGTGCTGTTGCTGCTGCTGCTACTGCTGCTCTCTGAGGAATGCCCGTCACTCTCGCATTCCTCGTCTACCATTATCTGATAACACGCATCGATAAACCAAGAAGAGGAATAGTTCTGAATGAGACTGCAGAGAACTGCAAGGATGAATGAATAGGCTAAGCACACTCAAAGCAGCCTATTGTATGTTGGTCATCCCCATAACAGTACTAGTATGTTCGCGCTTTAGACTTACATCACGCTGGAGACCTCCAGTCGAGGCAAGTTTCTGGGCCTTCCGCCGAGGTCCGCTATCATCATCAATTGGCATTGCCACCTATAAGATTTTTTCTGGCGCAGCAGATAAGCGATTAACTCCATAATCCAAAAACCCAAGTTCAACCCCAAGCTCATGCAAAAATGGGCTTACCCTTTTCTGCATCACAGCAGCTCGTGGGGACCGACGAGGGCCGATGACAGAATCGTCAACACGAGGGGAGAGATTGACCGGTGAAGATCCGTGCGATGATACCTTAAGTGTGGTAAACCACTAGAACACAGCGGTGCACTTACTGAGCCTATCCCCGAGCTATTCAGCCGTAACGACCTGCGCCTAGTTGTTACTGTCATTAATAAATCACTACAACTAGCTACAGTATGAATCTCACAATAGTATCATCTGAACACCAGTGCTATACCAATGGTTGTGAACAAAACCGAAGAGTTCTCGTGGGAGACATCCGATGACTTCATTCGCATGAAATGTCTCATCGCTACTTTCCCTGCAGGAAGACTACGACACAGGTAATGTCATCCACAACATCTTCCTAACCATCAACATGGACTGGCATTCAGACCAGTTCCGATCACATTGGACTCCCATCGTTCTGATGCCTCTTTGACAACGGCTCTCGCTGCCTTACGGGAACTCTCTTGGTTGTAGTACCTACGACTCGAACACACCAACACTGTCCATCAACACTATCTAGGAACTATGGAATGTATTCCGCACGAAAAGAAATTTCCATCTGTGCCTCAAGGCAACGAGCCTTATGAAAATGACAGAGGCCGCCGAAAAGGGGAATGCTCATTGCCAAATCGCGGAGTAACGAGCCAAGAGGCGTACTTGGCCACGGTGTGGACAACCTCTTCGTTGGACATGAAATCCCAAACGCCATCGGAAGCAATGACCTGCATGAGGAATTCAACTATCTCATTTCGTGAAGGATGTTGAGAGCGAGACGCAATCGAGTATGACGCATTCGAAGCAAACAATTAACACATAGCTCCTGTAGCTCAGTGGTTAGAGCGACGGTCTTATGAGCCGTAGGTCGTGGGTTCGACCCCCGCCGGGAGTATTTGTGTCCTCGTAACAGGTATGTTGTCCAGTTCACTCACAATAAACTTATCCTTATTTGACGTATCGTGCTTGGATATCTCAGGTTCTGCGATCACCCCCGCGCTTGCTGCGATCGTGTCTCCAAAAGCCCTCGACATAGCAAGGCCCGGTAGGTCCTGGGAAGGATGAACCGACGAATCAGATAACGGCATTTCAGTTGACCTGATTCTTCAGCCACACTCGGCTCGGCCCCATGGGAATCCCGAGGACTCCTATACGGAAGGGCTCAACGCGACCACCCATCTTCGTGATTCTTCGGAGCTCATCTGTTCGCGCAAGTCCACGCAGCTCGATAAAGTTCATTAACCTGGTCACCAGGGCTGTCAGGTTTGTGGTCATTCGATAGTGGAACTGCATTCCAATGACCAACACCAGACCGCTGACCAAGTACGGCTCGCGAATCTCCAACGTTGGCACAGTATCTGCCGACTCGGAGGGTCCAGGCAGCGCCGTGACGGATGGACGCGAAGCGAGACCAGACCCACGGCACATTTTCGAGCCTTTGACGAATACGGAGATGCATGCGCTCCCACTGAGTGTGACGTCCTGACACAAGGCAGGATGCTTCAATGGGCCGATAAGTTTGTATGTTGAGCAACTATGTCCACTGATGGTGACACGACCAGGTGTCACGATCTGTCGGCCATAGGTTAATACTCTACGCCACCGGACGGCATAGAGATGTGCTCACCACATCCGCACTCAGCACCGTCTGATTGGTCTTCCTGAATGCCCTCTCTAACGCCTTCCGGGTGCTCACACTGGGAAATGTACCAATTGGTCAAAACAACCGTGCCAAGGACCTACCCCGTCCGAGCCAGCTCTCTCATCAGAGACTCTGGGAGCTGTCGACTGATCAAACCACTAACCTTATGGCCGTTCTCACCGTGTCCATCAGCTACACCGAAAAATGAACAGTGCAGAGCTCGATCCTGATACCTCCAGTCCAACAGCAAGATCCCTTACCCAGCCCACCTCGACAGCCCAATGAGAATCCTGATTCACTTTATGAGGGTTCACTGGTATCCTCCCAGTCTGACTAAACGCTGCATACTCAACCACTGGACCGCCGACTCCAGCTGATGCCGACTCGATCGGACCTTATCATCACACCTAGCCCGGGACACCCTTCCCTTTATACTTCCACCAATAAGATTATGATGCTTTCGCTCTGACCCCATCACCAAGCCGTCCGCCTCATATCTGTCGAGTACTCCGAGGTTGAGGATGCACGCATGCACAACTTGGGCTCACCCCATCTTTGGACTAAACTGACTGAGTCGTCTCCTCGCCGCATTGTGGGTCCCTGGCGCTCTTTCAGGCTCCCTACCACGCCGAGCCACTGAGGGGTGATCACTAAGGACTATATGCCGGTCGCTGCCCCCCCATGAGCACCGCCGCGACGAGGATTATAGTGATCTATTCAATAGGACACGCCGGGATGGATGGTAATTGATTGCAAACTTCCATGCCGAACATTATCATCAGTACATCCCATGGGAATATCAACCGGCCTGATGAGACTGTATTTTACCGTATACCTGTACAGCTCATACTTTCCAGTAAGTTCTGTCCAGGAGTGTCACTCTAACGGAGTGCGCCTAGGGGCCTCACGACAGAGAACTTTTTAGGGAATATAAGATGTACATGTTCATCATAGAAATTTCCTCAAGGTCCTCTATTGCTATCACAGGGATCGATCCCTACTGATCAACATACCGCCCATTAGACCAACTTTGAGACCCACTAAAAACACTCCTACAGTGATAGTGCATATAGTGGGTTATACCAACCATATAAGTCCTCACCTCTCGGAGCCTCAGGAGCCAATCGTCTTCTATCATCTTTAACCCCAGCCCGCATAAGACTCGATGGGGGGGGCAAACAATGTAGGAAGAAACAGTACTGAATATTCCACCTAAGCTTCTTTCCTTTCCTACAATGTTTAATCAGAAAGAAGATTCGCAATCCCGGGCCTCTAGCTCCATAGCGTCGACTAGGCCGTTTTACACTTCCACAACAACAGCCCTCGAAGTGAAGACGATGATAATACCCCATCCAACAGAGCCTCAACAAGCAGCTGCTTACACTCCACAGAAAAAACTTACTTAGTCCTACCTTGAAAAATACTCACTTATTTACTTAGGAAAATCCAACTTGACAGCAATTCACATTAGAAAAATATCCGATTAGGAAATTAATGATTAAATGATGAATTGATGATTAAATTAGTGATGATTAGGAAAATAAAGTGATAACAATATTCACCTTTTTAGTATTTAGGAAATTCACTTTTCACTTCGAGTAAAATGCAGTAGCGAAAACACCTCGGAGGTTTCATCATTACATCCTCTCAGTTACCCGAAAAACCCCATCCCCCGGGCTGTCCATTAACCCCACTCAAAGTCCACCACGTAATGGAAACGAATACGTGAGAATAGAAGTAGGACCCCTACCGTCGCTTCTGAATGCTCTTCCTAATAGAGGACGCCTTCGAGCCAACCATTGGTCCTACCACACCATGAGAACATCTTCCTCCACGCCACGCACTACCTCTATTCGCTCCCTTGTTGATAACAACACGCTTGCCAGCCTCCTTCTTCGCCATCAAGCTCGCGGTCGAGTTCATCTTCCCTTTCATGAGCCGCCTCGCGACACCTCCAGAAGTCGCCTTTTTCATTCCCGCTAACACCGACAATCTCCTGGCCGACTCCGACCGTTCGATGGAGGCTTCCTGTTGTGAAGTTACGAAGGCCTTGAGGTCCACTTCAAAGGCTCTGGAGGGACAGAAAAAGTATCATCATAATCCGATGATTCACTGGAAGTCGTGATGGATTCACACTCCTATAGGAATCTTCAGGTTCCCTCGTTAAGATTCAAAAGAGGCCCGAAAGTGTACCATCCCTTACTGGAGGATAGCTTGCGAGTATTTCGCCATGGACCTCCCTTTATCCGCCTCGACGAGCTTTTCCGCGGCTGCAAAGTGCGGCTCTCTGAAAAACACCAAGAAACGCAATTCCATCCTGCTCCAACGGGAACGTATACTCAACAGCCACGAACAAGTCCAAGGTCCTCGGTTCGAATCCCCGTGAGCACATCTACCTCTTCATGAAATCCATTGCTTGACGTAACAACACCGGATCCCGTGACGCCGTAACACCAAGAGCAGCCAACACCCGGCGAGTCGACCTGAAGTTACCACTCAAAATAAACCCGCATCCCAACAAGGAGGGAGCGACAATTTATGATATTATAGTTTCTCGCAACCTCCTCGTTTTCAACACCAATATTATACTATAGTAGTAATATTATCGATAGGTGAGACATACAATAATAGTAATACTATACTGGACGGCAAACGCAAGGCAAGCAGTGACATCTCTTCATCCATTTATCATGAATGATTTATGTAACCACGGTGGTTAAACCATCGGAGGGCATCCTCCCAAAACATGGAGACAGGCCACAACCGAGTCGCCAGCATATTTACTCACAAAGGCCATCATGGCTGGCACGTGGTAACCAAGATACCCCGCTAGAAGGAGGCATGCGACGGTGAATTCTAACCCACTTGAGTGACTTCACGACTTACATTGATATCAGCTGTACAACCGTGGCAACACGTGTTATCTCAATGCTATCCTGCAATGCCTATACAATTGGCCGTATTCGCTCAAGTTATTGACGACATACGACCATATACAATACACAATAAAAACGGTTCTACTTCTATGGGTTCAATCACCCGACTGGTCGGATTCCGAATTTGACGAATGGTAACGGACATTGTACAAAGACCGCACGAAGCGCCCTGTGAAACGGACTTGAGACACTAACTATATTATCGGATAGTCAACACTACCCAAACTCTCCGCAAACAAGTTGCCTTAAGACATCCCAACGTCGAGGTCGATTGTAATTGTCAGATGATGGCCGACCTCGTCGGTTGTCCCACCAGCCGAAGCTGACGTTGTCGAGCACGAAACAAGCATGCTGAAAATAGCAACCAAGGGTCGCGGCCAGGGAGTATTGAGTTTTCACGATGTTGGCGATTGGTCACGAGCCCAGTCGAGACCCAACTGGTTACAATTCGTAACCTGTTGTCTGGAGATGTTCGAATGTTTCGACGCGGGTGCTTTTGATGCGAGTTGGAGCAAGTTGGTCGCCGGGGTGAATGAGTGCGGGCTGGAGAGGGACGGGCTTCTAGACGACTCGGGGGTCAAAGGCTTTGCCGGTACCTTAGACTCACGGGTGCAACGATGGATGAACAGGAGCTGCAAATATGCTGCGAGGCTTGATCGCTGCCTTTCTATTCCCAGCCTTCCCCCTCACGTCCATTGGGGAGTGAGCCATATTGTCTCCTCTCCAGAAGTCCGTACGCTGTTCTGCTAGAGATCTATCATCGTCAGACCTTGGACCAGTAGCACCATACTTGAGTGGCGAGAGGATTTCAGGACTCTCTACCCTGCTAGCAGGTCGGTGCACATCGCCGGCAATGTCGAGGGAGGAGCCGGTGCGGGTGGCATCATTAGCCCAGAAGGGGAACAATGAAATGTTATAATATTGGATGGTCCCCATTAAATGGGGTATACCGTATAAATTATACTACTTATGAATCTTATCACGGTTTATATGTTATTACATTAATACTTTATTTCAATATCAGCCTATTTTTCATAGAGCAATGTTCGGAAATTTCCTTTGGTTGCTCGGAAATTTCAACTAATGCGATTACACACTGGGTAATCGGGTCGGTGAATCAAACGTCCGAGATTACAGACATTGATGTGATTTCGCCGAGCGGAATCTGCTCTTAGATAAACCTCACGGCACTACAGTAAGAGACAAATGTACGGGGACGACCAAGGATGGTGACCATATACGATAACACCAGTAGTAGTCCTCCTAGGGGGAGCAACCTCCCCTCCCTTACCCCTGCATAAGTTGGACATTAAGCCTCGCACCATCGTAACCATAGTCAACGCCGGATGAGGAACCAGATGTAACGGCCTCACCAGAGGTAACCAGCACCTATTGAGGATAAAATGACGGGTGCAGGGATCGAACTCACGCCCTCCCCATAACCATAACTCTCACAAGATACAGTTGAGGCCCTTTCCCTTACACTAGCGAGCTGACCAACATCCAGATCGGGTTTGGATGGAGTTCCTCTCTTGGACGCCTTCCTACTGCGGTTCTTATTACCCATCAGGAAAGATACTAAACTGACCTTAGAAATGATCGAGCCACGGAGACACACATATCTTAAAACCAATACCACTCCTCCCTCAACCTCCCCTCAATCACACCGTAGCACACTCTCGAAAACCTACAACACCACTCCCCTTACTAAATCCAGTGCCTGCTAATCCAACACACTACTGCAGATCAAAAACCCATACCACTCCTCCCCGAACTCCAACTCAACTCCATCACATTCAAACAGCATAACAGAAACGTGTCCAATTACTCATCCAACGATCACAGGCCAAAAACTCTCTTCAAAAAGCCTTTCTCCCTCTTCTCCCTTTTAGCCTCTTCTAATAGGAATTTCTCCTCGACTTCCCGTTTTTTCGCAATTCTATGCAACATATCCTTTTTCTGCGATTCCCACGAAGCCGGCAACAGGTCTAAGTACGCCCTATACTCCCCTTTCTTCGCTACCTGCAGTACTTTTATAATCTTCTGAATCTCGCCGGCCTCAAATTCGTCCTGGAATTTATGTATATACGCCAGAAGGCGCCCCAAGCGAGATCCATCCCTCATCCACGCCACGAAATTTCCATCCGCATCTTCCGGCCTTTCCACATTTTTCTCAATCGTCTCGGACTCTATCAAACCAAGTAATATATAACACGCGTCCGCCGAACTCATCTTGCTAACGTTCGTAACATTATCCTCAATTCCAACAACAAGCTCACTACATAACCGATCACCTAATCGATTCACCAATTTCGCTATATCCACTCTATCTTTCACTTTCCCCATCTGCTCACTGCACTGTGCCAACCTAGCGAACTGTGCCGACCCCATATACGCCACGCTCGCCTCCAACACCGGAGCTATATCGTCAACTATTTTCTCCAGGGCATCACATTTACAATATATCCATATTAATCTCACTAAATATCTCGGTGTGATATCATTCCGAACATGCTCTTTCTCATGGAGTATCTTTGCCAACCGATCAAGATATTCCTCATGGTAGATGCCCAATCTCGCCAACGCCCAGGCGATCGATATGTGACTCACCAACGGTATGGTCTCTCCCAGATCATCAAGTCTATGCTCCAACTCAGGTAACACACATTGCATTATAGGTAAATCCATATTAATCGTCTTATCCGTAGCCGCCGAGTCAGCAATCGCCACTATTATATCACACACCTCCGCGGTGTCATATCTGTCAGTGTGAAAATACAACTTTGCTTTCCTCGGCTGAGTTTACTCACAACACTCGCAAACCAAGTAAAATTTCCCACGAATCTCCTCAAAATTTATATTTTGTCACCAACACATGTAGTTGACCATGTGCATACATCCCCCCTCCAAAAACACCGTCCGGACTGCATCCACATCACAATGAACTGAGAATTTCTCCCACTACTATTACTATGATAAACACTTACTCTAGTAACCGAAGCCACATCCTCGAGAATTCAATTACCCACTAATTCTGTGATAATTCACGACCATTACCGCGCGCCACAAAATTCCTCCCATATCAGCCTACCTCTCCATAGCTTCCTTCAGTCGCGGTATCAATATCTCTCTCACCGGATACCCTTGATTCGTCTCCTTCTTCTCAATTTCGCGCCGCGCGAAAGTTCTCACCAAGCCGATCAAATTCAGCGCACTATAATCGTTTATAGTTTCCTATAAATCCATTCGGAAACTCATCCGCATCTCATCAGCCTCTACCTTGATTCTCTCAGTCAGCATATCGAACAGCTCCGTATCGTCTGGGAATAGAGTCTGGCAAGCCGGAAGGATATCAACCTAATTAATACCAAACACATCCGGTCCACCACTGAACGACGAAGATAAAAAAATCAATCTCAACCGAGTTCATACCACACCAACAGCAACTCGCAGCACACCTCTTCCAACAAACAGCACACAAATAGCCCCACTTAACAAACTGAGACCCTCCTCTATTACAATCTCGATAGCCGTGAAAGCCACCATTCTCGACTTGATCATCTCCGCCAAATACTCCATCAAAGGCCCATTGCCACTCGTATCCCTCCTGTAGGTGTATAAAGCGTACCCACGGGCCAACTGAGTCAGCTCGGCCGGAGTATATGTCTGAGTTGGAAATCATCACAACCAACCATCGTAAAATATCCGGGGAAAACCGATTATGAACGATTATTTGGGAAATAATTACGAACGATTATGATGTCGTGCCGGGTTTTCCCCATCTACTACACCTTTCATCGACACCAACCCCCTCCTATCACTTTGATATTAAATCTGATACAGTTCTCCATATGCGGTATCAACGTCTCCTCAATGAAGTCCTCAGGGAGCCTCGACGGCATCACCAACGCCTTCGTCTCCTCAGGGGACATAACCTTCCGGACCCTAACAACACCAAACAAGAGTGTCAATACTCACCCCACTACCAAGGCCAGAGTAATTCCATTATACGGACAAATTTCAATGAACAAAGATTCCATTGTCATCGACATTGCGACAAGATGTGCTACTCTACAGCGATTGAGATCAACAACTCATCTACCCAAATCACATATACGACCTTTCGGACCTCATCCGTATCTTCCACTCCTAACCTCAAGATACCCTTCCTCCCCCATCACTACCGCTTAGTCCTCTCAACCACAGCCTGCCTATCAGCCCTCAGCTCCTCCGACAGCTCAGCCCCCGCCCATTCCGCTCCTCCTCGACTATGATGATGATGATCATGGGAATGCCATCGCTTGCTCACAACGCAGCTTCTACTCGACGCCCTATACCAACTTCTCAACAACATCCGATTAAAAAACTCTAACAAAAACCTCCCGCGCGCCACGAAATTCCCTCCACAACTCTTTCCCCCCTTCCTCTAGAAACACTCATTTCAACGTAGACTGCTGCTGCTGCCCGAACTTGACCCCACTAACTGGGCACACTCTCAAAGTAGGATCAGCACACTGTATGTGAACACATATGTTATTGGGGTATACCACGAACGGTCTCGAAGACACATCTCCGTCACTCGCCACAAATCTCCGGTTGCATATAGGGCATGCTCTCTCCTCCGACATCACAACATACCTAATACTAACCACAATCACCAGCATCTATACGAAAGCGGAGTTCAACTCCTTCGCCGCTTGGAACCTCCCAGGTTCCATCCCGGAGAAAATCATTTTTAGTGACAAATTATTGCTCCGCATATACTCATCGATATCCGAGATCATCACAACAAGGCGTTACGAAAGGCCCGAATGGTCTCTTATCATTCTTCGAGGTGTCATTTTCAATCATCCTCGCATTCCACGAATCGACTTTAAAATCAACACCATCGTCCATATCTCATCCAATACCACCTTCCCCTCTCTTTCTGCCACTCCGAGCATTCTTCCAAGAACACCGATCCCATCATTTTCTCCGCAGCCATCACAGTTCCCTCAGCTGTCACCGGCGTAGACACACATGCTGATCGTAGGTATCTACTCAATGAACAAGATACCCACCGATCAGGTAATCATCCAGGAACCTAGAACGCTCCTAGGAGGATATCATTTTGATTTTCCGACATGGCAAGACATTCAATTTCGATGCATACGTCACATTAGGGGCGTTTCATCAACTGCTATCAAACCCTGGAGATTCAAATCATATCAATCACTGCCACTACTGCATCTCACACCCTCACGAAAAACGAGTTCGCCACTACCAATGTTAGAGGAGTATATTTTCACTCTCCTCAGCTGAGCTCACAATGTTCTTCACCAATTATAAGAGTAAATATACTAATTACGGTAGGAATGTACAGAAACTAATCAAAAT